>NC_051157.2:153159620-153186286 GCF_013339745.2 Dermacentor silvarum | reverse complement strand
TTGGTGCAGCTTGCTAAAGCGTTGGCATGAAATGCATTCATTGAAGAACGGCACTTAACCAATGCATTTGCGGCGCAGCTGGGAATGTGTCGGGTTGCTGTCTTTGAGCAACCCCAGTGACTTGGACTCGACTCCGCGCATTATCGGATAAATTTAAGGGACGTTTTTCGTCATTTTAGAGCTGCATATACCCATTGGCACATATCTAGTTACCCAAATTGGCGTCAAATACGTTTATTGAAGAGCGGCACACACCTGCTGACGCATACACAGTGACTCAAGTTTTTACAGCAAAGCTGTGAAGGGCTACGTTCCCAAGGATCGTGTGCGCGTGTAGAAAAAAACTATCAGCATTGGCTGGAGCGTCGTCTTTTTGAGCGCACGGCCCCTCGTCCCTCCCGGCCGGCTAATCCCTAACATTATCCTAATTATTATCCTAATTATCCCTAACAATTGGCTTAAGAGCAGTGTCTTCCTTTTAAACATACAACTCGCCGTCCAATCAATGGCAGGCATTCGCCACCCAAGTGAAAATTTGCAACTGGTATTTAACTGGCATGCAACTGGTTCCAGTTTAATTGGTTTAAGGAACACATTCCCACTTGGTAACTGGGACCAGTTGGGAACAGATTCCCAGTTGGTGAGTGGGACCAGTTAGTAACTGGGACCAGTTGGTAACTGGGACCATTGGCAACTGGGACCAGTTCCTAACTGGTCCCAATTGCCAGCTGGTCCCAGTCCCAAAACCAGGCCCTGTATGTGCCAGAATGTCCATGCACTCCAGCTAGCTCAAATAATCTTGAACTTGCGGATATACTATCCCATTAACTGATCCCAGTTGGTCCCCACTGCAACTGGCCCGTACAGAATCCTATCAAAAGTGTATTCCGCTGATGGATTTCACACAACTAAGGCAGTTCAACTGTTATTGCTTAATTCCCTAACAAAAATGCTAATACAAAAACTAACAGCCTATTAGGTTATTCACACTAATACAGTGTATTAGGTCTATCAATGCATTAGTAGAATAGGCCCATTGGTCTAGTAGGTCTATTAGTGTATTAGTCTAATAGGTATATTGGCGTGAAAGAAAATGTTGCAATGTACCAGATACATAACGAAAACAGGTAAAATTGCTAAAAGCATTTATTAGCCCCAGCATGTATTTTTACAAATTCCTCTTTCGAGATCTTCGTCAGGTCAGCAATCTTGATTTGTCAGAATCTTGCTTTTCGTTGACTTCGACCAAAGGACGTCCCTTTCGAGGAAGTGGTTAAAAAACCTTGGCACGAAAATACACATATAGAAGCAGTTAAAAACAGGGGTGCTAGTCCTACCACTAAACGTTTAAGCTGGCAATATTTGCTTCCACATTAGAATAATGTGGCTTCGCAATTACCAAAATAATTTTAGGACAGTGTGATATGCTAGCTCAAAATGTTTATCATAATAAAAAATGACGCCACGTGACACGACAATTCTAAAGCACACAAAATCAACATAAGATGTGTGTTCCATCGAAACAGTAGGCAGATATAAGGAACTCTAGACAGAAATGCTGCACAGCTCGTTGTCGGAAACAGGCATGTCATTGCTGCAACGCACACAGCAATCGGCCCGACGACACTGTACAGAAGTACTTACGTCCACCGTCAGGATAAAAAAAAGAAAACACTTCATACTGTACTATAGAAGCATAAATAAGAAGTATAATTACCTCGAAATGGTAAATCGGCGCCGGGGAAAACACATCGATGCACGCTGATAGATCCACAAAGCCGTGAAGGACAGGGGTAAAACAGTTGCCTTGCGTTGTTTTGAAGTCAAAACAGCAGCCCTAAATAAATATATCCAAATATACTACTGCACGAATCAGACTGCGCAGGCTCTAACACCACGGGTTCCTTAAAAACACATCGTTCATTCACTAACACGCACGCACGCACGCCTCGCGTGACGCCTCGCCTAGACATGGCAGCCGCCATTACACACGTGCTGTGCGCAACTACGGCTGATTACGGTAGCAGTTTTATTTCCTTCCTGCCCGCCGTGTTCCCTTCTCTGCGATACTGCTCTTTGATGTCAATAAATATTACGGCCTTTTATATGCGGTATCAAGTTAGCAATTTAGATTTAAAGTTTACCATTCAGTTTATGCGCGCTTCAACAGAAAATACGACACTGACAAAACTTCAGCGGCAAAGAAATATGGGTGCTGCTATTGCACCGTCGTTCGTAAGCTGACCGGGCACCGCGATCAGACGGCTGGTTGTTCGTTGTTGTTGTTGTTTTTTTTTTTTTTCTCGTGGGAAAGTATTCGCTGTGCTGTAAACACTAGCTGTTTCCTCAACGACTCATCGCGACGAGGCTCACTGAAGCAAAATTGCCAAGACCATGTAGATGCACGCCGCTTTTGTGTATGTCGCTGAGGTGACGTTGAAACTAATGCAAACGTGCGATCGCAATGTGCTGCACAATTGTACAGCAGCATTTTTAATTATTCAGTGATTAATTAGAAACACCTTTCCATGCAAGCAAGCGGTCCGCTGGTCTAATTTTTTGTCAATTAACTTTCACTAGCAAACAAGAGCTGCGGAATCCAGCAGTACATTCATGTTGTATCGGACCAGCAACAATCTACATAAGGCCAATTAATATAGGACCTATTAGTCTATTACAGAAACTAGCAGACACGCAACACTGCTTGTATAAGACTACGAAGTCTAATACACATGGCCTATTGGTCTTATAGGTAAATCAGTACGACTAATAGAAATTTCTATTGGTCTAATACAAAACTGTATTAGAATAATTAATACAAACTTCTATTATAAATTTGTTGGCTACGATTGCTCAAACAGCCAAACTTAATTGCTCAGTATAACTAGGACTAGCTGCTGCTGTCTTAGCAAGCACTGCATGTTACTTGCTTTCAGTTAAACTTCTGGTTACAATTTCATTTGGATCTAAACTGGAACCAGTTGCTACCAGTACAACTGGCCAATGTTTAAGTTGGTTCCACTTGCTACTGATACAACTGGTCAAAGTGCCAGTTGGAATCCAACTGGAACCAGTTGATTCCAGTACAACTGGTCAAAGTTCCAGTTGGATCCCAACTGGGTCCAGTCACTCCCAGTATAACTGGAAAATTGTTCCAGTTGGATCCCAACTGGAACCAGTTGCTACCCAGTTGCTTTTCAACTGGGACCAGTCGGTGTGTAACTGGGACCAGTTGGTTTCCAGCTGGAACCAGTTCATCCCAGCTGATCCCAGTTGGATTCCAGTTAGAAATTTTCACCTGGGCACGATCATGACAAAGGCGGTGGCCGTGACTAAGGGGGCCCTCATACAGGGGCTCCGGAAGCGTTTTGGGATTGAGGGGGGCGGCAAGTATTGTCGTCTTTGTATGTTGTGTTTATTATTTATTTTTTCTCAATATTTGTCAATTCTTATTTATTCACATAACATTTCATTATTTTAATAGTGTAATTTTAATGACATCAGTAATTATTGTTTTAATTCATTTTAGCCGTATTAAATTTACGTATTTGCATCCTCGCTTATTCTGCATTGGTATACTCTTTAAAAATGCTTGAAAATTTCAGAAGTACTGAAAACCTGCGCAGACCGCGCAAATGACAAAACGGGTTCGAAAGCTGCGAAAAATCACTTATAGTATTTCTGCATTCGCTCCCGTAGTGTAGCAAATATGAACTGGCACAAGTACACAAGTAGACAAGAAATTAGGCACTAAGTACAAAGCTATTGTAGATTGACGAGCTTCATGGCTGGCATGTCAAGAGGGCGTTGGGCAGGAGAGCTTGTCAAAGGAGGCCGAAGGTCGCTGTTCGTTCTGCCGTTCTATACTCGCGGACAACTTTCTGTGGCAATGAAGGGAAAGCTACGGGCGCGTGGATGCTGCACATGTGTTACCGCGCCAAGTAGTCCGGCAGCGTTTGACAGTGCTTTTGGCTGCTCGGAACAGACGCTGAATTGACGCAGTTTCCACGTGCGACGGTTTCGCGTTTGCCCAAACGCGGAAGGGGAAAGCCGCAAAACAAGTAAACTTTTACACTCAGTGGTGTGTTCTGTCGTATATTTAACTGTTGCTAATACGCTGTTTATGTTTCCTCTTCCCCAGCCTAAACCAACGTGAATTAAAACGTGGGACTCTTTTCAGAAGCGCTCTCACTTGTGCGCGCTTTGCCTCCATAGCTTTCCCTTCATTGCCACAGAAAGTTGTCCGCGAGTATAAACACGAACTCTTATAACGGCATGCAAGTGCAGTTCCGCAGCTCTCTCCTGGGCACGTGGAGGAGAAGATGTGTCAGCCTCCTCTGCGTCATTCAATTGAGCAAAAATGGTTTTACTCGCCTCATGGCACTGAAAGATCGCTTTCCTGAAGCAGCTGACGCCGGCACAGAGAACACGAGTTGCAGGTACCGGACAACCTGGTCCATCATCTTACGCATATCTGCAGACTTCCCCTGCAGAATTTGTAAAATGCGTTCACTTGAAGCCGGACCCTCGTCACGCAGGAGCGTTGGGAGAAACACGATTGCGCTGAAAGCCTGCTGATGTTAAAATCTGCAGCGTGTGTTCCTAAAAGCTCATTTAGGTCGTTGGCAGGGATGTTTCGACGTTCAGCAGCGTCAGTCAAAATGGGCTCGAGGCTAATCAGCTGCTTCATGCCAGATTGTTCAAATCGCCGTGGGATCTCGCTGGTAATAGATCGATAGCGGCAAAAAACTATTCTCTCTGTGACGACTTGCCGTCAAACGCTGTAGGCTCCTCAGGCTTGTGTATTGTTAGGGACCGCGTCAACTACTAGGGTGCCTCGATGCCCAGCGCCGCCGTCCAGGGTGGAGACAACCCCGCTGGCGCCGCCATATTGAGTCACACGAGCTGAGACTCAGCTACGCTTGCGTTCATAAATAGTGTTACTCGCGGCGCACTTCCAAGTGCTTTGCCTTGATGAGGATTTTTTTATCGGTATCGCATCTGCACATCTTTATAACCAATAGCCGTTAACTCGTCGAAGGTCCAAGACGTAAATGTATGGCGCCGGAAACATGCCCCAAGTTGCCTAATTCAATTTACATTTAATATGCCGTGTGTATGTTTGAAATACGCACTATTTTTTTTTTGCGCTTCGATGCTTGGTATATAAGGTTTGCGACCCCCTGTGTGTGGAAGTTTTTCTTTTTCGCTGTTGTATTTTGGTTTACACGTCACGCCTCCTTTACCGTAGCCAGCCACTCGCGCACGGCGGTTAGTTTCCCTTGCGTTGCGCGTGCTCTTCGCGTTCGTTGCAATTATTTGACGATATCTACGCGCAATTTTCCTTTTTTTTTGCCCACAAAACTGTGTGCTGACAGGATTAAGCTGGTGTAAAAATAACTGCGATGTGAAAATAAGGTTTAGATAGTGCTGTAGAGAAACATGTAACGTAACTTGTCAGTGTCAATCTTGCGTAGTACACACAAGAAACCAAACGATGCACGAAATTCATTTACTTATAATGTCTAGTACAATCAATCGTGAAAGAGATATGTACATGAAAAATTATATGTACTGTGTGGCGCCTGAAGGTTATGTTGAAAGACGAGATAAAAAAAAAAAAAATTCGCAACGTAGGCTCGACACACAATGCGGGATAGTGAGAGTTTTTTTAATTTATTCATTACATGGGGGGGATTTCGAGTGAGTACATCAACCTTATTACACACAATATAAATCGAAAACAAGAATACAAACAAGAAAACGCAACCGCGGGTAATATTAATCAAGATATCCAGCCAGAATACATCAGCTACCATCGAATACGTCACATCAGCCAAACACATCGATGGCGAGTACAGAACATTTTATAAATAACCATTAGAACACCCATAACTATATTGAAAAAATAAACAACACTGCATACATATCGCGTACAAAAACCGTAAATGAAACTAAGACAGTCAAATACACATTAGCAATGTTTTTCACTTCGAAAATATAGTCCATGATGATGTAGGGCTGTTGACTTCAACAGACGGCGCCCTTCCTGTCGATTTCCCTCGTACTGGTCCTCTTCGAAGTGTTTCTAAGTACAAGTAAAACAACAAAAGTGATTATTGATATGAAAAGTTGCCTTGTAAATACAGAGAACCCATTACAGTGCTTAAAAATAAATTTTCGCAGAAGTAATGCTGTATTACCTCGCTTCACACGTTTCGAAGAAATGCACAGGCTACAACAGATTAATGCCAGAAAGCGCCGAAACATTTTGGTCCCATGATGCCACTTAACTCTACTACACCTGGGCATACCGTGCACAGGCATTTAAAGACCGTCACAGTACCCACTACGATCGGGAATGAGCACGAATGACCATCGGCTTACGAGCACCACGCTACAAATATATTCGTCTAAAAAATCAGCTATATAACGTAACAACCTGAGATCCGCAAGATATCTGCTGAGAATAGAGAAAATCACAATGCTTCGCTTGCCACGTACACAACAGCCGCTCTCCCCAGAAGAAGCACTGCGTTCTTTAGTCCCAAATAACCAGTAGCGAAAAAAGAAACTGAGGGGAAAAAAAAAGAAACAAGAGACACACGATGTGTGCTTCCCGTGAAAAAGTAAAATAGGTGGTTTACATGACGATTTGTAGCTAATGTAAGTTTATTTCGCGGCGAAGCATTTTCGTCAGTCCTTAAAATAAGGGTACTACTCGCATAGACTGCGCCGATCAAAACGGCAAAAGCCTATGCGACGCGCGCTCGCAAACCATAGGCTACTCAGACAGCATCGGTGCAGTGCTTAGTTCGTGAGCGAGGATATGCGATAGTCTAAACTTTCTTGACACTTAGCTCGCAAATGTAGGAGCCATCCGTTGCCTTCCAGTGATACCGCTTTACTTGGGCTTCCCATCTCTTCCTTCGCTCTGGGTCCCGGGGGAAGCGTAAACAACGAAGCCCTACACGCGTCGATCCGGTGCACTTGGGAACACAACAGCCCGTCATGTCGACTCGATGCACTGGACAAGCTTGTCATTCATGCGGCTGAACACTGTCCAGCAAGTAGAAGCGTCAGCGAAGTATCCGCGCGCACTGTGTCTCGAACTAAGCACCGGCACCAAGCACTCGCAACCGCTCGCTGTGACTCAAGATGGCGTCGCAGCGAGAAAGCGGCGGCACGGGTGCGGTCAAAGGATGGCACCACCCTGAACGGCGGCGCTGGAATCGAGGCACCCTATCAACTACGGACGACTAGCGCCACCTGGCATCAAGGAGTCCATTTAAGGGACGTATTCTGAAACGTTCCACTTCGGCGATATTTCGCTTTTCGCGTTCAGATGCGCGCTGATTGGCTGGTTGAGCAAAATTGAATGACGTCGGGCTCAAACAGCCAATCGGCGCGCATCTGAAGGCTAAAAACGAAATATCGCCGAAGTGGATCGTTTCAGAATACGTCCCTAATTCTAGCTTGTGAGAGCGGACACGAGGGGTCGCAGGGAGATTCGGGAGGAACGCGCGGAGCCGAAGCACATGGCATCACTAAGTTCCAGTTTTTCATTTGAATAAATAACCTTTTGTTTTAGCTGAAGCGCGTCATCGTCATCACACACGGCTGACACGGCGACGAGGACTCCAAAAACGAACCTGAGGCGGTCGGGAAACTGAACACGAAGCGAGAACGCGAGGCTTTCCCCACCGAGGTGACCCGCAGCGAGTGCAGCCAACAACGACGACCAGCATGGAAAACGATCACCTCGAAGAGAAAAACTCTACGCTGATCACGGAAGAAGCATGCTATGGCACCAACGATCTGCAGCTTACGACGCCACAAGGTAACTTCAAGGACAGTCCTTTTACAACTCGCTTGGCGACGCGGACGGACCACGACGAAAACAGAACTATGCTGAACTCAAGCGAAGCGACGGAGCTCGCGATGCTCGATATAACGCTACAAATGATGGCACGACTTCGTGAAAGACAGTTAATTGGGAACACCATCCAGCGCGTCGAATGACAGTGGTACCAGCGTTCCAATGCAAATAACAACAACACCGGACCTCCCAGTGAACCACAAATATCCATTAGATGTACCACAAAAGACCAAATACCCAAGACATTTAACGACGTCCAGTTTACATCTATAGTATGTTCGACTAGTACGTGGCAGTCAAGGGTCGAATGTCCTTATGATTTGGACATCTCTTGCACATTCAAAGCTCTCGTTCATTGATCGTACATTGTGCGTTATGAGTAGATGCACGCACTATATGCCGCAGAAATACAAGCAAATTGTCTCTAATTCCTAACAATGGGAAGCTAGGAGATCAAAAGCATTTAATTAATTATTTTGCAATTTAGCACGACCTTTGCACGCACTGCTGGAGGTCTAGTAACGTTGCTGACAGACACCGCGCGCAAAAGCCAATACTTTCGCCATTTTTTCGCTATGCTTTCGGTCTCGGTTACGTCATTTTCTTTCTCATACAAAGATGTTTTATTTTTCAGTTATATCTATTAGTACACTGTTGAAAATATGTAACTTTTAACTTGCTGATGTACTACGACAGTTTATAAAGAAAAAAAGAAGCTTGAACTCGCAATAGCTTTGACTTCGCATCGCCACTGATATCAATTCAGCAACACGCGCCTCGGTGCACGTGCACAGAAGGGCGAAGGCGGCGAGCCGAGCAACGGCTGCTACGACCAGCGTGGCTGGCTTTTAGAACGACACTGCGCGTGCCGAGCTTGCGCCCCAAGCACGCGCTGCGCTTCTTTATTTTTCACTTCGACAGCCGGCGCCAAGGCACCGGCTGAGAGCGCCGACCAAAGCGCTCCGCGCTGCGGCGTTGGTGGGCGCTACAGGGCCCCCCGCCCAGACGGAACGGCGATAAATTAAGTGGGCTAAGGGCAGGAAGGGTCCGTGGGTAGTCCAAGTAGTACGAGTCCGTTGAAGCGAAGGGGACTAGCCAAGTCCCTCCGGTGGACGAGGCTGCGAGTGGCGGTGCGGACGCACGGCACACAGCACTCCGGCACGGAGAGCGAGGAGGTAGACGCCTCTGCAGTAGTTCACGGAGGCCAGGCGAAACGAACGGGTACTGGGCGCTGGCATTGGTGGGCGCGACAAGCCGCGAACTCGTTCGTTCGTGAGCTCTGGTGCATGCAGCTTGTGCACACGCTTGTCCGGTGTTGCCTGACCCGCGGTAGACGTCGTAAGCTGCAAGCTTTTGCGCGTGACACCGCCCGAGTCAAGACAAGAGGGTCTGGTACGCGCCTGCTGGAGCCGGGGTGTTGCCACGGTCTGTGGCGTTGCAGTCCAGTGGCGCACTTGGCGGCGAGGAAGGCGTCGTCGGACAACGATCAATGACGGTACCGACGTGGGTTGGCGAAATTCTGGGACAGCTGGAGCAGGAGCAGCCGAGTCATGTTGACAGGCGAGCTCCAATGCGGGTACGACGCGAAGGACAAGTTGAGGTGGTGGGAACGAGACAGCATCACGGCTCGCGTCGCGAGATGATGGTGTCAGTTGTTCTGCCCGATCAGCGTCGCGCGACGATTGTTCCCAGCCTCCAACGACCGATATGTCAGAGTAGGCGCTAGAAGGGCTCAACGGCAAGTTGACCGAAGGAGAGGACGGGGAGCGCAGGGCAGGGAAGAAGGTCGCTGCTGCTGCTGCTGCGTCGCTCTCACTGGCTGGTAGGTGTAGCGGTGTAACGACAGCTGACACGGTCGGAGGCAGCGGAGTCGGCACGGGGCAAGTCTCGTGCGCTGACTCGGAGGCTCGCTCAGCCGGCAGCGTGGACAAATCCGGTGAAGGGTTGGTAGAAGCCCGAACGGCAGGAGCGACGTCGTTGGTGCCAGACCCGATGGCGTGCGGCCCAGGAGCCGTTGTAGGGTCGGCGATGGCACCCCTGTGGCGTGTCTTCGGTAGTGGGAAGCAAGGCGATGACGTGGCCGGTATCATGGTCGTGTCGAGGACATTGTGCGCGTACTCGCACAAAAGAGACCCCTGGAGAGAGCCGGAGGCCGGGGACTGTGCGGTAGCGCATCGGGTGGTCGCCGAAACGGTATCGGGGCAAGTCGAGGGAGGACGGCTTGCCTGATGGTGGCTTACGGGCGTTGAATGAGACGCGTCTGGTGCTGGCCGGGAGGGCATTGGCACAGAGTCGCCCACCGTGCGTTCAACCTCTGGAAGAGTATGGTAATGTTGTGCCATAGCACCTGCCATCATCGCCACCCGTCCCTCTGGGTCCTGCCGACTAGTCGCCAACGGGAGGCGGCGACACAATACGGCGCGGGGGGACCTCGGCAACTGCCCCGTCTGTGTCCTGCCGACGTGCAAGCAGCCCCGGCCATCATCGCCACCCGTCCCTCGGGGTCCTGTCGACGAGTCGCCAGGGGGACGCGACGACACAATGCGACGCGAGTGACGTCAGCAACCGTCCCCTCTTCCTCCTGTCGACGAGGAGCCGCCGCCAAGGGGATTTAAGGAGGAACCGGCCCATTGTTAAGCGAGAGAGTCGCCACCGGCCGCCCCGTCGGTCTGGTGCGCTCTTACCAGCTCTTACTGCTTTGACCAGCTATCCCCAGCTAATGGCAGCTATTACCAGCTATTACCTGCTATTCCTGCTATATCTGTACATATTTGTACATATTGTATAAAGTTTTCGTCTCCTCTTCGCCTGCTTCAAGACTCAGTCTCTCGTCCCCGGACCCCGAGTCGCAATAGTGGATGGCAGCTATGGGATTGGCGAACCAGTATCTGAACAGCGGATGGCAAGCTGCGAGATACGAGGAGCGAAGACGCCTGCTACACCGCTCGATGGCAGCTACCAGATCGACCGGCGTCAACCACTTTGGCTGGGTGAGTGCCCGATGTTTGCTTTTCATGTCGCCAGACCTCTCTAGCACAGGCAGATGTTAGTAGAGTGTTTTGTTTTGGTAGACTATGATTACTAATTTGCCTTCTTGAAATAGTCGATTCTAGTTTAAGGTAAGGGTAAATTTTGTGGGCAAGCAACACGAGGAACGAGATCGCGATGGAGGAATTCCAAGTTCAGGACCTCATTCAAATTTGCGAGGAGTTGGGCATTTCCGCCGGCTCCGAAAAAGCAAGGAAAGCGATTCTCGACGTGATGCGAGCAGGAGGACGTGACGATCGAGGAAGCCGACGAGGCTTGGGAGATGATTCTTGAGCGAAAGCTGGAGGCAAAGGAACGCGAGAGACGTGAGAGGCGCCAGCTAGAGGGAAAGGAGCACGAGAGTCCTGAGGAAACGGCAAGGCGAGAGCGCCGTCGAGAAATTCAAATATGGGCATGGCGCACAGCGCGATACCATCTCCACAATTTCAAGGCTGGCGAAAGTATTGTTACTTTTCTTGCGGACTTTGAAAAGGTTTGCGAGAAAGAAGGTGTCAACCGGGACCTCTGGTCCGAGCGGTTGATCTTGTTGCTCCCTCGTAGACTCTCGTGTGTTCTGGAACACCTGCTTGATGCAGAGAATCGGCACTATGATGAGGGAAAGATGGCTCTGTTGAGGCATTTTGACGCTTTAAGTCAGGCCGACTGCGAAGGCCAGGTTGATAGCGACAATGACGAGCTTGTCGAGGACAGACCGCTCATTGAGATGGCTGCTAAGTCGGGATGTGTAGGAGATGATGTGGTGCCATTGGCGCACACGCTATGTGACGGGCACGAACACGATGTTGTTTCGCCGTCTAGAGAGGCCGCTTTGAGAAAAGTGGCCGACAGTGGCTCTTTTGATCTAAATAGTAGCCACAAGGCGAAGCCTGTCGATAAGAGACCGCAGGGCGAACCGGCTAGCTCAGATGGCGTCAGATGCAGTCATGTCTTATCAGAGGCACATACATCTAACGACGACCACGAGCCTAGCTTGGTTTTGCCGCCCGGAGCCATGTCGTTGCGACAAGAAGGCAGGGCACCTGCGAGTACAAGTGCCGAGACCGCGAGCTTTGCGAGCCGCGCCGAGGGCAAACGACGAAGGCGCAAGCCGAGAAAGTCGGACTCGGGCAGCGGTACGAGCCGGGTGAAGCGCGCCAACAGCCTAGCCGTTAGGAAAAAGCAGAGTAGGGTGAACCCGAAGCTCAGGCGGCTGCTGAAATCTAGAATAGGAGTGACGCGCGTCAGTAAAGAAAGGATTTCGCAGAAATTCAGACGCCGCAAATGCCGCCTGTTCTCAGTGTTGTCAAGGCATTGTAAGCAGAAGAACATAGCGAAGCGTCGGGTATGCTCGAAAATCTGCTACAATAGCCGTTCACTTTCTCGCGGAAAGAAAGGCAAGTGCCTAGCGGGTAGAAAGGCGGTGTGCACGCGGGTCTGTAAAGGAGCCGCTCTCCGAGTATTTGGAGGCCGCGGGTCGAAATTGGCACATGTTTCAGGCAAATCAATTTTGTTCTGGTGTCGCGATTGGACGACGCTTAGGGCCGAGAATGGGCGACCTGCACGAGCGCGTCTAAAAACATGTTTGCGAACTCCAAGTGATTAGTAACACGGTACTTTGAAAGCGCATTCTGTTTTATGTCATTTTAGTATTAAATTTTCTGAGTGTTTTTTGCGATAAGTTTGAGTCGCGTGTGGAGCGTAGGAAAGGGTGGATAGGCCAAGAGCGCATTTTATAAGGCTTTGGTCCTTTCTTTTCGCGAGACACCAACATTTTTAGTTTGTTAATCATTTTTACTGAGACCTGATTGCTGAACGCTCAAGTAGAGAAAGCGTCAGTGTTTTCACGTTTGTTGTTTTTACATATATCTAGGCTAGGAAAAGCCTAAATGCTTAATTTCGATTGTGACTTGTTTTTGTATTGTACGCGTTAGTTGTAAGTGTCAGTGTATAATTTTGATTCACCTTTGCTTTCGTGTCATTAGTGTGAGTTTTAGTATCTTTTTTGTTTGTTTTGTTAGGACCGCTTCTGTGCTGTAAGAATGTGGCGCTCGTTTTGCCGAGTGCATTTAGACAGCACAAAGCGGCGGGCTTTTTCGGTTGGCTCTTGTGGTTATCGGATTTCGTTCCGTATTTTGCGAAGTGGCGCCCGAGCACATAGATTAGCTACGCTTAGCCTTTGCGCCACGGCTTTCGGGGGCAAAATTAAGTCATCTTCGGCAGCCTTGATCTTTGCCAACCCGCCCGCATTACAGTTGAGAATCGCTTGCGACGCAATTCTGATTTGATAAACCCTCACGCATTGACGATTAAAGAAAAAAAAAAGGGGTCCGTATTTCGAACTTCACTCTCCGATACGTGCCTCGTGTTGTTCGGGATTTTTTTTTGTTGTTGTTTTGTTTTGTTTTGTTTAGCGTAGCCAGATCTCGAAAAATGCTTTGTTCGATGATTTTGGTCTGGCGGTTTGGAGAGCATTCGGAGGGTGCTTGCTTTGGCCGGAGTGGTTTGGCGTTGTTGATTCTTGGTCGTTCCAGTGGACATTATCAGGACCGAGCAGCAGAAAAGACCACCGGCGGCAAAAGCGGCAGAGCCGATACCTCCAGACCATCCTAGACGTCGCCCAACCGGCGCATCCATTCTTCCGAGCTGCGTCGGACAGCTCGACCTCTGGATGCATTGTCTGGCGGCGGGGGTGCTGTTGTGCCATAGCACCTGCCATCATCGCCACCCGTCCCTCTGGGTCCTGCCGACTAGTCGCCAACGGGAGGCGGCGGCACAATACGGCGCGGGGGGACCTCGGCAACTGCCCCGTCTGTGTCCTGCCGACGTGCAAGCAGCCCCGGCCATCATCGCCACCCGTCCCTCGGGGTCCTGTCGACGAGTCGCCAGGGGGACGCGACGACACAATGCGACGCGAGTGACGTCAGCAACCGTCCCCTCTTCCTCCTGTCGACGAGGAGCCGCCGCCAAGGGGAGGAACCGGCCTATTGTTAAGCGAGAGAGTCGCTACCGGCCGCCCCGTCGGTCTGGTGCGCTCTTACCAGCTCTTACTGCTTTGACCAGCTATCCCCAGCTAATGGCAGCTATTACCAGCTATTACCTGCTATTCCTGCTATATCTGTACATATTTGTACATATTGTATAAAGTTTTCGTCTCCTCTTCGCCTGCTTCAAGACTCAGTCTTTCGTCCCCGGACCCCGAGTCGCAATAGGTAAGCAGCGCCGTAGAAGTCTAGGACAGACTGCCGCAGCTCACCGTGCGTTCAACCTCTGGAAGAGTATGGTAAGCAGCGCCGTAGAAGTCTAGGACAGACTGCCGCAGCTCGTCGTAGGGGCGCGAGCCAGGCGATGGAAGGCCGAGGCGCAGCTGGAGATTAAGTGGCAGGGCGTGAAATAGCACCTCGTACTTGAACTCCTGGAGCCAGATGGTATTCAGCTCCAGAGCAGCCTCGAATTGCGCGAACCAGACGCCGACGCAGTGGGACGAGAACGGGGGCAGAGGCGGGTCAAACTGTGGCTCCGGTCAGGTGGCCATGACAGCGTGTCGCTCGGTGGAACGCGCGTTCTCCCGGTTCACCAATGTAGGAGGGACGTGACGGCGGCTGTACGAGCCGTGCCGTCGTCCCTGATCAGAAGGGCGAAGGCGGCGAGCCGAGCAACGGCTGCGACGACCAGCGTGGCTGGCTTTTAGAACGGCACTGCGCGTGCCGAGCTTGCGCCCCGAGCACCGCGCGGCGCTTCTTTATTTTTCACTTCGACAGCCGGCGCCAAGGCACCGGCTGAGAGCGCCGACCAAAGCGCTCCGCGCTGCGGCGTTGGTGGGCGCTACAAATGCATTCTGTGCCAAGCTGAAGTGACACGTGCAAGAAAGATGACTGTATATCTAATCAATGAAAATAGGAAAACAGATGAAGTTCTCATTTTTAACAGAGCTGTTTCAGCCAGGCGTAATGTGTCTGCTGAATCCAAAAACGTGGGCCGATCCTGGCAGCAGTGCAGAGAGGGTCCAAGTGCAATGACACATACACCTGTGAACTATCGAAGCTGTGCCTGGATAAGTCTAGCAAGCATGGTTGGGACTACTTAAGCTTAGTCAGTCATCGATAGTCATTTGATAGCCAATCAATAATAATCATTATCAGCCTATATTTATGTCCACTGCAGGACGAAGGCCTCTCCCTGTGATCCCCAGAATTTTTCGGAATTTATTGAACGATTACTGACTAGCTATTCATTGGCTCCAGGGGTAATTGGAGCCAATCAATAGCTAGTCGATAATCAATCAATAGCCAATAAATTCCTGAAAATGCTGGGGATCACTTGGTAGTGCTTAGCCTAGCCCAAATACCTTGCGATAGCCATTCGACAGTCAATCAATAGCTAATCGATAATCGATCAATAATCATACATCCCGAGGAATGTTGGGGATGACTTGGTAGTGCTTAGCCTGGCCCGAAAGACAGGACTAGCTAGGTGCCCATCAGCTCCGCTGTCTCTTTAGCATTGCGCCGCCAGTGCAAGCTACGCATTTTTTTTATTGCGATAGCAATTATATGGACACTCAAAAGCAGATTTCTGCCGTCGGCGTCGCCGTCGCCGTTGCCGTCGCCGTCGCCGTGAGGTTCCGTATGACGTCAATGAAGATGAAATCGTCGCCGATGATGATGATGATAAGTGGTTCTTGAGGGAAAGGGAAAGGTTGGCGCTATCTTCTGCAGCCCTTGAGGGAGCACGGCTCAGCGCCAACGTCGCCGCGCGCCGAACGCTGTATGTGCGAGTGAAAGGGCGCGAGGGGCGCGCGCTTTCACGGGGAGTGAACGCACGGCGGAGAACAAACGCGCGTTCTGCGCCGTGCTCGCTTAAGGGCTGCAGAAGTAGGCGTCTCTTTCCTCCTTTACAATCACCATATATGTAGAGCAAACGCGCCTTCTTCCGACGCGCGAGAGTCCGTGGGGGAGGGGGGGGAGTGGGAGGGAAGGGAGGCGGCGTTTAGCTGCGGCACCAAGTGCCTATTTATATCAGAGGCTCCGGCAACAGTCACCAACGCCGCACGCATTTTGAGCGAACGCGGGCAAAACGCCGACGGCGTCGACAACAGTTGTGCGTGTTGCCGGTGCTGCTGCATGTCCAAGTTTATACACCTGATAAAGCTACTATCATTACTCCGTATAGCTCTCTACAAATTTGCTATCGCAATTGATGCTTCGCCTTTCAGGTGAAACTGCGACAACTTTTTCTTTTCCACAAAATCGAACATTGTTTTCCGTGTAGGGAAAAATGAATTACACAAAGAACCTCTCCTCGAACCATTTCCATGTTACCGCTTTTGCGACTGCACTAGTACCAGTGTCGATATTATTGCATTATTTTAGCGTTAAGGCAAGGGGTTTCTTTACTTGTGCGTTTATTTGATGTTGTATACTTTTGAATTCGCCTGCTTATATACCTATAGAAACACAGCCACAAAAACACGTCTGAAGCCCCAAGCACGAAGATCGGACATATCCATGTAATACCCAACATATAAACAGGGCGTTTCATTTTATCTGCACCAATTAAAAAAAATTGCCTGTGGCAGATAGCACAATTATAATCCTTGATCTAAACTACTCGATCAGGCGGCCAATACTTCCACGAAAAATCAAAACGCCTGATTGAATTATTAACCTCGTTACGCCAATGAACTTTTCAATAATTATTTTACGGCACATCTTTCAATCTACGAATTATAACCGCTGAGTTCGTAAATGCGTATCCACTTGAAAGGAATTCTCAGGACTGAACCAGTTTCGAGATATTAATGTTGAAAGTGTCCGACGAAATGCGTGTCCAGTTACTTTTGGGCTTTAATGCATAAAACAGCGTCTTCCTCAAAAAGTTAACTGGAACGCCCATGCATTTGGTCGGACAATTTGAAAATTAATATCTCGAAACTGGTTCAGTCCTGAGAATTCGTTCCAAGTGGATTCCTTCCAAGAATTAGTTCCAAAGAAGCTCGACAATAAGTTAAGGACCGCCCGAAGAGCGATGGAACTAAAAATGTTAGGCCTAAGGTTAAGAGACAGAAGAGAGCAGTGTGGTCATGTAATGCGTAGGATGGATAACCGGTGGACCATTAGAGTTACAGAATGGATACCAAGAGAAGGGAAGCGCAGTCGAGGACGGCAGAAAACTAGGTGGGGTGATGAAGTTAGGAAATTGCAGGCGCAACTTGGAATCAGCTATAGCACAGGACAGGGGTAATTTGAGATCACAGATAGCGGCCTTCGTCTTGCAGTGGTCATAAATATAGGCTGATGATGACTGATGAATCTGTCACAGGCAATGTTTTAAAATTTGGTGCAGCTAAAATGTAACACCCTGTATATTTGTATGCTAAATGACATCATAGAACCATATCGTACAAATAAAGGTAAGTGTATGCGCACCAGTCAAATATAGCAGCACAGGCAATGGACCAGATCACCGATGTTCCCGTGGGCGAAACAAAGATTTCGGTCTTTTATTGCTTATATACTGCAGCTGATTAAACCTCGAGAAGGTGAGGCTGACAGATACGGTACAATCTATAAGTAAAAAAAATAATTTTTTTTCTTACAGGCCGGGCCTCGTCATACACGCCCGGGCCCTAGCTAGGCTTAGTAATGAATGCCAGGGCCCGGGGCGGGCCCGGGCTTGGAACCACGGCCCGGGCTCGTCTCCGTCATGTAAGCCCGGGCCCGGGCTTTGTATTGCGGGCCCGGGCCAGGCTCGGGGCGAAAAATCAGGCCCGTGCGGTGCTCTAGTCCAGATTATGTTCGGCTCGGTTACAGCTCAGTCGGCGCCGTCATAGAGGGCGCTGCGGAATGTGGTCCCAGCCTCCGCGGCCAGGCGCGAGGAGCCGGTCTTTGGAGGGACCGCCAGTAGTTTGTGCGCAGGCGCGAGTACAAGCGGGTGCGAGAGAGAAACTCTGGGGGCTTTTGCTCCTTGAATAGCTGATTTTGCCTAGGTACTACGGCGGAGAACATTCTTTGGTGCCGCACGCTGATAGCGGCCGCTGAATAACCTCCTCATCGCCTATCCACCTGTGACTGTTTGCTTGTGCTGCCCCTTTTTTATTTCATTCTTTTGGATCTTTTTTCGTTGAAGACAATGTATGAAAAATGGTGCGCCGAAGGACGGGAAAAGGCAGACCACTGTCACCTGCCAGACTTGTAGGCACAACTGTAGCTGCTGTTAAGGGATCTATACTATTCCTGAATAAACGAGTCACCGTTACCATGATCCAAATATAATTCCCTTATCAGGGAGGGAGCAGTCAAAGGGACTTTAGGAGCAGTATACCTGACTGGAGCCGTAGTTATTTATTTGGGGTGTTGCTACGCTGCGCTCCGCAACACCCTAACGACCGCCGCTTCGCGTAGGTGCCCGGCACCGCGGCTTACGCCACAGCACCGGGGCACAAACGAGACAGTATCCGCTTACGCAGACAGAGCCACCTACAGGGTGCTAAATGTGTTTCAAGATGTAGAAGTGCTTTCGTTCACGCGAATCTCCTGAACGGTGCAGTATGTACTGATAACCAATATATGAGCACGGAGTGCTTTGGAATTAAAGTTAGCCAATTCGTCGTCAATCTCACAGGTTCAATGATCCGCTCGCGACTCTAGCATGATTTCCTAGGTTACCGTTGGAACAAAAAACGGAACAAACTCACCCGAAACATCCTATAGGAACACAAGAGCAAAATTTGTGCACGGCGCCATCAACGCAAACGCACATGCCGGCTAGCCTAGGGACATACGCATACAAAACGAGCAAAGGAAGTTCTCCGCCGTAGTACCTAGTCGAAGTCAGATATTCAAGGAGCAAAAGCCCCCAAATTTTTTTTCTTGCACCCGCTTGTACTCGCGCTTGCGCACAAACTACTGGCGGTCCCTCCAAACACGGCCGCTGGATAAAAAAAAAGGTCACCTTTTTTTTATCCAGCGGCCGTGCTCCAAAGACCGTCTCGTGCAAGGCGCGTGCTGCCACTGCTGCATCTTCCTGCTTGCAGGTGCGGCCACGCTGTTTGGAAGGCACGCTTTTTAACGTTAAGGGCCCCGTGTCGCAGAGCATCCGGCGCCGGTGTCGGCGTCCATGGCGGAGAAAATCATCCCAAACCACCCCAACCGCGCAGGACCTCCACAAGATGCAAGGTTTTGGTGAACAAAAATTGAATTTCTCACAGTTAAATCCGTCAGAAAAACAGTAAAGTACGACTTAACCACAACCTACAGACATGGTGGCGTCGGATTCTAATTTGAATGTACGAGAAGACATAAGTATGTTACGAGGAAACTCAAAGACAAACCCCTTTTCCAGCACTTCTACCAGCTCTACAGCCGCGCGCTCGGGTAGTAAACTTGAGAAAATTATATCCAGATGGCGCTTGCAACATCGGCAGGTCAAATTGGGACTTCGCCTGCCTAATGCGTTTTGGACACGCGCGCGCGCCGGGGCAATAGCAACTAATTAATAAAATAATAAAAGAAGGTGATAGGGCCTTCACATTTTATTATAAGACCACTTATATTGCTCCTGGAAAACGTCTTCCCAGCAATGCATTTCCGTTTAAAAGTGAAGCCAACCTTAAAGGGATCGGTGTAAGCTTGGTCTTTGTAAGCTGGCTTTCCCTCGTTCTGTGTTGCAGTGAAGCCCTCATAAAGAAAGATGCGATGCGAACGGGGCCCGCTAAAGCTATCGCGTCCTCGAATTTTTGTTCGCGTGCGTTTGATGAGCTCGTGCTTGGGTATTGTCGCCACAGGCCCTCGACAAAGGTTGGCAGCGGCCTTCTGAGGGGCGTTTTATTTATCAACTTTAAGTAATTTATCGACTTTTCTAATCCTACATTAGATAAAAAGTGTGAACGAGAGAATTGCACAGCAACATGAAAAACTCCCGATACAGCTTTCTGTTGCTCAATACTTGAAACATAAAAGTGTTTTCCGAGCGCGAAAGGAACCCGCGAATGCACGCAAAATAGCCGCACGACTGGCCTCTCGAGGCACTTTGCATGTATCCTTTGGCTTTTTTAATGCTCGGAAAAACACTTCTACGTAGCCAGCTCTGGGCCGCCCGGCAAGCCGAAGTAGCCGCCCGAGTCCAAGGACTTGGAGCCGACCCCTAAGGCCAATTAAAGCAAAGTACCGGCTCTTTCAATCAAGTTTATTTCTTCTATGTAGCGCGTATTGAGCAATAGAAAGTTGTATCGGATGTCTTTCATGTTGTTCTACAATTTTCTCATTAACACTTGTAATGTATATTTGAGAAGCTGATTGAATTATTAAACTAATTATGTAATTAAGCCGAATGTAAAAATTATCTGAGTATCTCGAAGGGACGGCAAAGAACCTTGGTTGTGTCCAGTTACGTGACATTTGCATATTTTTAAATCTTTGCGCACCCTGTATAATAGTGCTGTTTTCTTTGCAGATGTGTGCCTGATTTTCAAATTTCTTTCATCCT
Source organism: Dermacentor silvarum (assembly GCF_013339745.2). Taxonomy (NCBI): domain Eukaryota; kingdom Metazoa; phylum Arthropoda; class Arachnida; order Ixodida; family Ixodidae; genus Dermacentor; species Dermacentor silvarum. Next base: position 153,165,897 of record NC_051157.2, on the reverse strand, counting down.
GGCTACTGAATTTTATTTTACAATGCGCGTACGGTGTATATTACACGCTTGCATCTTTTTGTTCGACATTTTTGCACTGTGGGAGTGTATGAGAGCTTAAGCTTCTGGGATGGTTATCCCCCTATTAAATTTATCGAGTGGCTTCATGCACAATTTTTTTCGTTTTGTGTCTTTGCGAGAGAAAAAAATAAAAAGACCCGTTCATCGTTGGTCACAGGAGAAGCGAAAGGCAGAGACAGGCGAGATATCCGCCGCCACACTCGGCACGTCACCAGACTATAACAAAATTGACGACTTCTCCCCGCTGGCGAGGACTGGCGAAGCGTCGCAGCAGCGCCAGAAGTGTCGCTGCCGCTCGAGGGACGCTCCAGGATTCAGGGGGCGCTGGAGATCCAGAGGAAGATCCCACTCCAGGGCCCCCGTCGTTCGCATCGCCGAGCGAAACGAAAGCCGAGGGACGTTGGCATCCAAAGTGAAGACGCAACAGCAGCAGCCACAGGTAAAGGGGGGCACGAACCCACTAACCCGCATGTGATCCCAGAACGTTCACTTTCACGGATTGGGATCTCTTTCGTAAAATCAGATCGGAGAGAGTTGGCGACGTAGGCCTGTCCGACTTCGGCGAATGGCTATCCCGGGCCATCCGCAACGTGGAAACGGCCACGAAGTCTATCCAAACGAACCTTGCGGTAGACAAAATGGATAGCAAGTTATCTCATCTCATAGAGGCCAAAGAGGCTCTACTTTGCAGGTGGAAAACGTAAAACTTAATCAGAGGCTTCGCAGACGCACTACGGAATTGAACCGAGGGATTGCCAAATACTGCTAAACACTAGAGAAACAGCATTGGGACGAGGTCTGTAACATGGTGGACAGGCAGATGAGAGTTGGAGGGAAATGGAACCTCCTCAGGCATTTACTTCTTGGGGACAAGTTGAAGTCCAGTTAGAGTCGTGCGGTGGATAAGATTCTCCTCGCAGAAAGAAATGATGGGTCTGCGACGGAGATTGCGGATTCGTTGGCCAGGAGGTTTTTGCCCTTGGCCGGAGAGCCCGATACTCCTGCCAGAAATTATCCAAACTATCAGGGAATACCGACAGCCGATCTAGACAAAATCTTTCAACAAGCAGAAGTACGAAATGCGCTGTTCAACCTGAACGGAAGTTCAGCTCCAGTACTCGACGGAATAACTAACAAAATGCTTCGCAATCTCGACGATAGTTCGATAACGATTATCACTGAGGAGGTGAACCGTATCTGGAAGTCTGGGGTCTTCCCTGACAATTGGAAGATAGCCTCAGTGATTCTCATCCCGAAACCAGGCCGCAGCCCAGAGATAGAAAGCTTAAGGCCCATATCCCTCACATTCTGTCTGGGGAAGGTACTTGAGCTTGTGGTCAATGACAAAATCTCTAAACACATAGAGGACGAGGGGTTGTTCCCCAGCAACATACTCGGCTTTAGACCACACCTATCTACGCAGGACGTCATGCTGCTACTTAAGCATACCGTATAAGTACGGGACACTAGAGACATCAGGGCCGTTTGGGGCTTGACCTCGAAAAGGCCTTTGACAATGTAGCCCACCATCACATAGTGGACTCCATCTCACGCCTCAACCCCAGAGAGAAATTTCACGGTTTTGTTAGCTCCTTCCTCAAAGATAGGAAGGCTACAGGGGTCGGTTGTTTCACCGCTTAGTTTCGATATTGCCATGTGCGAGCTCGCGACCAAGCTAGAACATCCAGGCGGTATCGGAAGCGCCATTTACGCTGGCGACATCACCGTCTGGTGCACTGGCGGCTCGGACGGACAAGTCGAACGATCTCTACAGGAGTCAGTCGACTGCGTTATTACTCACATACAGAAAATGGGACTCAAACTCTCGAGGTCCAAATCTGAACTCCTCCTGCATCGCCGAACTAAAAGGGGTCGCAAAGCGAAAAAAATTGGAAGCCCTTAGAAGAGATTGATATCAGACTACACACGGCAACTGGGCAAACGATCCCAAGGGTTTACTCTATCCGGGTTTTAGGCATGGTAATCGAGGCCAACGGGCACAACGGTCGCACAATCAACAGACTCACCTCGCACACGGAGGGACTGATCTCCAGGATATCCAACAACAGAGGAGGGCTTAAAGAAGACAACCTCCTCAGGATATACCACGCGTTCCTAATGAGTCATGTAAACTACGTTGCACCTATGCACAAATGGCAAGTTCACGAGAGAACCAAACTAAACATGCTCATTCGCAAGAGTATAAAGAGGGTCCTTGGCCTCTCGATGCGTACTAGCATCGAGAGCCTCGTGAGCCGATGTATTCACAACACCCTTGAGGAAGTCATCGAAGCGCAGCAGGCGGTGCAGCTTGCTTGACTTTCGTCCACCATCGCGGGGCGAAATATCCTTGAAGGCGTTAACATCAATCCCATTTTTGTGATGGAACGCAACACACAGCTGCCAAATCACACGAGATCTCACATTAAGGTTTCTCCACTGCCGAGGAACGTACACCCACAAAACAATACAAGCAGAAGGTTGGCTAGGGCCTCTGCAATCCTGACACACGCACACGCGTCGGACGCATGTTTCTTTGATGCCGCTCAATACGAGTGTTACGCTAGCAACACCTCCTGCTTTGCAGGTCGTCTCCGTGGACACCAGGGGCCGAGTATTTTCGGCCGCATCAATCATTACCTCGTTGCCCGGCAAGGCAGAACAGCTGGCCATAGCATTAGCGCTGTTAGATCCAAGCAAAATGGAAGTCTTCACAGACTCGAGATCGGCAGCCAGAGCATTCGCATCTGGGTCACCAAATCACCAAGATACTCGAAGGAGAAGTACTTGTTCATCACACCATGACCTGGTTCCCGAACCACGTAGGGTCGAAAGTAGGGGGGCTTGTCAACGCCAACGAATTCGGCCCATGCTCGGGCGCGAGGTCTCGCTTGCCGCGCCGGGCTCTCTGGGGCCGGTGCACCGGGCGGGGCCCGCGATGGGTCTGATCCGATGGTAGCGGAGACGGAACACCCCCCCCCCCCCCCCCCCGCGCTTTAAGGACATACTTTCGACCTTTAACGAACTCACAAAGCATTGTCAACTTGCTCGCAAGGCATTGCCCTTGCCCCACTGAAACCTATCACGGCCTCGATCGGTTACACTTAGGTTATTACAAACGCACTCGCAGCCCAGCCTCTCGATCTATAGTCGTTTCGCGGAGGGCTCCCCTTCGTGTCTCGACTGCGGCGGATACAGCGATTTTAACCGCATGCTCTGGGAGTACCCCTCTTTACAGCACCACACGGATCAAGGGATCTCGCAAGGCACCTTTTATTCACTGATCAAGAGTCATGACTGGCACCATCAACTCAAGGCAGTCCAGAAGGCCCACGGTGCGGCGGTGAGGCTTGACCTTCCCGTCCCAACGTGGGAGCGGCCCGCGGTACTCCCTCTATGAAAATGGGGGGGGGGGGGGGGGTTGACTACATCAGGACATCAATGAAGTTTACTACCTACCTACCTATGAGACTATTGTGTGGTGGGTGTAAGTGCTTTTGTGGACAGGCTGTAGCATGCATTCTCAAATACGCCTTACGTTGGCACATACTCAGATGCAGTTTAAGAAAAAAAAAAGCCACCTGTTTTTTTTTTTTTTAGATCCTGCAAGAGTCAGTCAGTCCTCAATGGACGAAAGCCAAATCAATAATATACATGGTCTATGCTAAGTGGAATTGGAATAAAAAATGCATTTTCTAAGGTTTTCACCAGTAAACTCTATTAGTGATGCTGTAATCCAAGATAAGACGCCTGCCTTCCTCCCGCCAAAGAAATAACAATTTGATAGAGTTTTTACATAGCTGGATGTGCATTCTCATCATAAGTTCTAGCCATGAACAGCCACTTTGCTCTAGTGCGTTGCATATCGCAAGCTTGCACCGTTTCATTTCTTAATTTATATCGCGGCCGCACGGAATTCGCGCAGCCATGCTTGAGCGGTGTAAATGGAAGAAACGATAAGCATGAAATACATTTTCCGGTGCAGTCGCTATTTTCTTCTGATCGATGGGTAGTACGTGGGCTAATGCTTTTATTTTTTTAATGCTTGAATGATCGGCTAGACCGGACGAAACCAATTGTGCGTGCGAGCGTAACATGAGTGGGCTTTGAGTGCTGCCCGATCGATCCGTGTTCATGTCATTCACGTCCCGCACAAGGAACCTTCATGTTAGCGAAGCATTAAGCATGGTACACTTATCACGTTGATCTGAAATAACGAATTTCCTTCGCGCTTTGAGTTTTACTCACTCTACTATGAACGAAAATTTAGGGGAGGCAGAGCGGGCCCGCTAAGCTGGGACCGCTGACAGCGGCGCCATCTATCGGCTCGCAGCAGAGCTACTCGGTGCTCCCGCGTGCTGCCGAGCATATTCTAGACGCGCGCCCGCGCGCAGTCTCAACACATAAAGTTCTTACATCGTGGTGAGTAGAAATGCACCATGTGACCAAAGCAATCAATATCCCAGCATTCTCTGCGAAAGCGCGGCAAAACACGCGTGATTGTGTTGTGATCTGTCGGGCGTAACGCTGTCACCAGTTTGCGGCCACGTACTACGTACTTTTGTTCAACGCTGACGCATGTCACAACGTTTCCGCCTGCGATGATCATCAGAAACTGCAACTTTAATCTGAAGTTGAGCTCCTGTCAACGTCGAGCGTTTCAAGCACTTAAGAAAGGCGAAGACGCTTTGCTGCCGCAGTCCCCCGCGCATCCGACGAGAAGCAAGGTCAGGACCTGTCGCTGAATCGCTGCGAAGCTCGCTCGTATTACCGACGTCAAAATCACCGAGGCCAAAATACCAACTCGCTTGGCTGCCACCATTGCCGCCGCGCTCGCCGGCTGAAGCGAAATAAAAGCAAAGGAGGAGGATATGATGGTTTAAGTAATGTGACTTTCTCCGTACTCCGCTTTTCAGGCGAGATCAGACCGGACTGCTCCCGGCTGCGCACGGCGCACCGAAACTGCTCTTGTTCTACCACTGGATGACGGCGCTCCCACTCCTGTTCGACCACTGAAACACACCGACTCGGGAAAGAGCACTTTCACCGTGCTTTTGAGTGTTCCTGTCATCCCAATGGAATTAGCCATAAGGTACTTCGCTCTGCAGCTAGCGTGTCGCTAGCGTTAGGTTGAACGCTAACGCCAGCGCAAGTAATTTATGTTGTAATAAAGCTTTATGTTGTCGCAATCACTGGTGTCGCCAGTTCTTCCAATTCCACGAAGACGCAAAAATTGGTTGCACCAGATAACTCAGAACGTTTCATATGTTAGGACAAATATAATTTATGAAGGCAGACAAGATGGTCAGTATAAAAAAAATATCGTGCGTGTTTTATTCATCAGTGTCATCAGAAGGGTCTTAAGACGGCTTCTCTTGCGAATATCCAGGAATACGTGTAATACAAGATCCAGATTCATCACACGTTCCCTTGACGTAAATATGTGCTGAGTTGCTATTTGCCTTGTTCTGCGATAACTGCGAAAAATAAAAGAAACCATTAGTAATCGCACGAACGCTATTTGGGGCTTGCACTTCTGCATGCTCCTGAAATGTGTGCATTGAAACTTTTACGTTGTGTAAGTGTTATTTCACTATAAACACATTTCACCATAGAGAACAGGAATGCTACAAATGTCCTATAGGGTCATTCTTGCAGCATAGTTTTGTAAGTAAAAACAGTAACTAAGTACTGAAATTGATAAAAAGTTGCAGATAAAACAAATAAAACAGTGCATTTCAACATGTTTTATCAATTTTACATTCGCTACTTTGCTTTTAATAGCGAATTGCCCGGCCTGCCTCGTGAGTCCGGTACGAAGCATTGGCTGTGTTCGATTCATGCCAGGTAGGACTGTTACGTTGGTGTCTGTGGTAGTAAATAAAATAGGAAGTCCGCCGTTCGTCACGCACCGAGAGGCACGCCAACATTACGCTGCACTAAGTGCTGCATACCGGTAGAGAGCCTCCCTGCGCAACTTTTAGCGATTTCATGTGGTTCCTACCACCTCGGACGTGGGAAGTCACGGGGCCGTTCCGTCTCACGGTCTTTAGTGACTAGACTAAAACTGATGACATTAGAATAAAAGGCATTGGTCTTAGAGAAATAACACTGAACACCGTGACTCCTGGTAACAATGTCACTTCTTTGTGTTCAAAGAATTCGTAAGGCAAAGGAAAGCTGTTGAAAAAAAAATTATGCGTGGCTCTGCTACCGC
>NC_051157.2:153137950-153159520 GCF_013339745.2 Dermacentor silvarum | reverse complement strand
GCGCATGTTCGTACCCCGCCTTACCACCCTCAAAACAAAGTACTAGCAGAACGCGCCGTGAGAACTATCAAGGATGGATTGAAAAGAATGCCTCGAGTAGAGCTAGCAACTGCTCTGGCCAGAATTCTTTGCAGCTATAAAAATTTACCACAGGCTTCCGGGTTTTCACCGTCCGAACTGCTTCTAGGCTACCGGCTGCGCACTAGACTGGATATGTGTTTTCTTTCCAGGAGCCACGAGATGCGGACGAATCCAGCTGTTGATTCTGCCAGTTGTTACTTCGCCCCTGGAGAGGCCGTCTACGTGCGCAACTATGGCGTAAGAGACAAATGGACACCCGGCAAAGTGAAATCGACGAGTGGAGCCCCTCTCGTCACTGTGGAAACGGAGGGTGGCGTCGTTCGACGTCATGTCGATCAGATGCGCAAACGTTCACCAAACACATATTCAAACAGAGAAGTACCGACCGCAGAAGAATCGCCTTGTATGACCGGAGAGGCACCGAAATACGAGGCTGGCGACCTTTCCGAAAGCCCTGTACCCGATCTACGTAGGTCCACAAGAATCCGATTGCCAGTGGAACGCTACGGCTACTAGGAGAAATGAATGGTGCAGATAACAAGTCTGGGCCGGATGACACCTCTGCGCATGCGTCTGTTCTCTCTCTCTCTTCCTGCTTCTCTCCCTTAGTTTACATGTATTTACATTTATATGTATATATTACATACATTGAGCGAAATGCTGCTCCAATAACGTGAGACCAGAGGAGGTGCGAAGCAGGCAGTCATGCACTGCTAATGGACTCATACTGCCTTAATCAATGGCTCATAACCCTGTAAACGCGGCCTCCCCATTACGACGACAATAGAGAAGTGAAATTCTACGCTAGAATGATGAGCGGCAACGCAGCCAGCTGTGGAAGACAACGACCACGACGCCGAACGCGGGAGCAGTGGCACGAGCACGTGCCGAGCGCGAGCACGAGCCGCTTGCTTTGGAAGACGATGACGACGAATGCGGGAGCAGTGGCATAAGCGCGTGCCGAGCGTAAGCGCGAGCTGCTTGCTTACCGTGACTACGACGACGACCACAGGAGACGCCGACTGCCCAGACGCATAACGTGCTTCGCCGCTAAAGTAGAACATGGAAACACGGCAAAATATTCCTAGTATACCATGATCAACGGAATGCATTTCTCGTTGCCCTAAACTAAGGGAGGTTGCGGTTTTGTTGTCCCACTCTTTAATGTCTTGCGAAAACCATGTTACCGTTATTATGATATAATAAGAAGGTATGGATGCTTTATCAACACTTATAAGAAGATAGGTCACTCATCATGTCCGCAGGAACAAGTGTTGCTTTATTCTCTTTCAAAGACGCTGCCCGTCCACGAATGAAGTTCCAGAACAGACAGATTTATCCTTTATTTGGCTTCAAGACCTACGTGTTGTATGTGTTATGTACAGGCAAGATACATGAGAGTTTCTCACATATTTTCTGAAGTTACCTCTTTCTCTTCTTTTTGAAGCACGCGCAAACCAAATTAAGCGCAACTGGTGAGCAGATTCTGCCGGTCATATTTCTTAATAATGTCATTAGTATTCCTCGGATTCTTCCTGTACTTTACACTATCTGTGTCGTTATCTTACCGCTTTTCTTCCGCATCAACTTTGCTCTCTTAATATATGCGACTGGGCAGGTACTGCTCTTCAATGAATCTCTTTGACTCGTACTTGGATAAATGAAAGTGGGCTGCTAAGTTTTGTGCCGCTCTTTACTTAAAAAACAGATTGTTTAAACTTTTTACGGTGCTAGATCAAGTCAGCCTCATATATATTCATGTAATCAGACACGCGCCACGCGCAAACTTTACGACTGCGCCGCTAGATGGCAAAGCGCCTCCAGAGGCAGGTGCGCTGCAGTATACTGATTACATATGATGCGTCTTGGCGTTGGCAATACTGTGGGTTGCTGAATTGTTTCAATGCTAATCGCAGTATCGATGCAGTCATCCTGACATGGTCTGGGCCGGAATTGTTCATCCTTCTTCGATCTCTCCTCTTTGGTGGCTTCAAAATATATTACCCTTTAGCTCAATCTTAAACCCTGTTGCACAGGTACGTTACCATCGTAATTCAGGATATTCCCATTTATGTATGACAGAACATTATTGGCACTCATACTGCCTTTCAATTTCTGAATTATGTATTTAAAAATCGTTTGTTACGCGCGAAAGTAACAGCGGAGTCTCCACGACTAATTTTGTGTCCTGTGTCGAAGCACTTTGACAGATGATGGGCAGCGGGCCTCGCTATTAGTAACATGCCCCCCCCCCCCCCCCGCATCGCATGTTAGCTGGGCGATACCAGCATCTTGCCATATGCCATGTATTGAGCTCTGCAGGCGGCGATTCCATTCGGCTGCTCTGCAGCGGTTTCTAAAGCGGCCCATGCGGTTAATCAATGGGGCGCCGCCAATTCATACTTTAGCTTAGGTGACACGTATTGACGCCCAAGTAGTGTCAAAATGCCGGCCGCATGTTTCCGTACATTTTTGGTTGTGCCCTTAAAATGGACGCGCAACTGATGTGTTATCTAGTACTGGTGGTGGTGCAATCTCCACAAGGGCGATGCGGTTAACTGTTTGGGTGGGACATTTTTACCACACGGCGCCATGAGCACACGACAGTGCCAATGCATATTTGATTATCTGTACCCACAAATCGGCGTCCGGTGCGATGTATATCCGGCAACAACTTTCTTTGGGAACGCATATTGGCAGTATCGCGGCTATTTTAAGCGTTGAACGTAATATCAATCACGACTTACCCATAGCAGTGCCGATCAACATGAAGCTGCCGAAAGCGTTATGGTACGCTGCGGTTGTATGCGAAGTAGCGGCATCGATGGCACTACAGAACACCTATGTGATACTGCCCATCTTTTAAGAAATGAAAGACATGACCTCTAGACATCTCTAAATCAGCTGGATAGAAAACCGTTCACCTTGAACAAGATCTTCGGTCCGAACCATGGCCTCGCATATCGCAGCTACAAAAGGCCACAAAGCGCTGCTGCTATTTTTAAAAACTACCGGATTCACTGACCGAAATCTGTTAGAGCAGAAATCTGTTACCACTTCAACGATATCCACAGTGGACTTGCCCTTCTCCTAATATTTTCATTGCCTTTTCTCTTCTCTAGTGTAGTGTAGCAAGCCGGGCTCAGTCCTGGTTAACCTCCCTGTTCTTCATTTATCATTTTCTCTCTGGCCAGAAGCTTTGCAATAGATCCTTACTTTTTTACGAAAGAAAGGCTAAACATCTGTAGCAAGTGAAACTATCGAAGAGTTACTGCCCATTGTTGCTATAGACGTAGCGGCCTAATTCATCGACAAGCATATTGCTGAGGGACCATATTGCTATAGAATATTGCTATGAGCTAGGGCCTATTGCTATGCGAGAACATACTGCTATGAGCTTATTGCTCAGGGACCAGGCACCCAGCGTGTGTTACGTTGTTAAGATGCATAAACAGTGCGCGGGGGGCAAATAAAGTTCAATATTACTAAATTATTAAGCTTTAGTAGCCACTTCAAAGCCTTGATAAGCTTAATAAGTCTCGCACTATAGTTGCCCACTCCTGTTTATTTACTTCATATGTCTTACAGTCGACATTAGTACATAGGTTTAAGCCGTAACGTTTCATGTTAGTAAATGCAGAACGCCAGATTCCGAAAATCATGGACCGATGGCTGCATATAACACTCCGGCTTGAGACAGAGCCATCAGTGCAAAATGTTGGGCACCAGCATTTCGCTTTCACTTCCCGAAAGTGCATTTGAATGCGTTCCTGTGAAGCGTGCTTCGAAAGGATGTGTCGCATTCTGTGATCTCTTACTGCCACGGTAATAACGGCCTTCTTCGGCCTCTAGGTGGCATTTTAGAAATGAGAATCACAATCGTTCTCTGAGCCTCCTCACACGCAGCAACAGAGCCTCTCTCACTGTGGGTGATTATGAAACAATGTAGCACATGTAATCTCATTCGTATTTGTGTAACAAGGTTGCTAAGCGTTTGAAGACACTTTCTTAATATACGTAAAACTAGAGTCTGACCTTCGCACTCTAAGTAACCTTTCATTCGATTCCGCGTGGCGACTTTGTACAGCACTTGTCCTGAAGCCGCCTGCGGCCAGGCGGATGCCTAAATTGAAAATGGGATCCAGCATCTTTAAGCCACTCGGTGCGGCAAAGTGATGCACCACAGCGCTTTAATTCAAACGGGATTGCATGAGCCTCTTGTACTGGTTTATTAGACACTTCCTATCACTACCTCATGTTATATGCGACGTTTTAAGGATATTCATTGTTTTTTAAATATTTTTTCTTAAAATACCGAATGTGTGTTAATAAGGATAATTTTGGGCCTTGCATGACACCCAAAATTGTGTGCTCTTTGTGCAAAGGTAATTGCTCTCCATCAGGTTTAGTATTAAAATCCCAGACTTTACTTTAAAGCATATTTCATTAGGTCTTTTTGACACCCTGTTTAGGCCTTTCGCTCGCAGATTACCAGGTTACACGATTTTAACCCTCTTTGCACAGTGTGAAATTATACTCAAATATGGAAATCATTAGCGTAAAGAAATCATTTTCTCTATAAAGAAGTACATCTTAGTACGGCCCCGCGCGGTACCCCCCTTCCCTCGATAAATTACATGGAAAGACCATAACTAATTCTGAAACGGAATATACGGTTTGACAGTACCTGCCTACAACGTTAAGCATTTTTTCGTTAATATCCCCATCCGAAGGTTCTCAAATTATCCCTTAGTGCCGCGCCGTTTCGTACGCCGTTTCCATATCGAGAAGTATGGAGAACAGGTACTGCTTGTGAATAAAAGCGTCAGGGGTGTTTGCCTCTATGAGTTCGAGATAGTCAGCTGTAGAACGACCTTCTCTGAAGCCGCACTGATAAGGGTCTGCGTGTGATAAGGGAATAATGTTAGGTACGAGGAAATGTAAGAGATGACGATTTAATAAATCATGTTCTGGAACTGCGTGCAAATACAACTTCCAAGTGCTATCGGACGTTAACTGTTACCATAAGATGAATCTTTACCTTTTTTTCTAAATTGGCACAAGAATACTCTCTCCATGTTGAAGGAAGGTAGCTGACAGCCAAAATGGTGGTAAAAAGAACAAGTCGTGCTATTTGCGTGTCAGTGTGCAAGTTCTTCATCAGTTTAACAAAGCAGATATATTGGCCAGCCGATACTTGGTGCAAAGCCAGCGGCTGACTACGCCGGACTGGAAAACAGCGAGTTCGACCGGGACATAACGTGTTCCGAGCTGACACGAGCGCTCGCAAGACTCACTCGAAACACCACTCCTGGCAAGGACGGAATCACCAACAAGTTGCTACGTAACCTGGACGATTCAACCGTGCAGGCTATACTGGAACTCTTAAATGCACGCTGGAGCAGAGGGACCTTACCCCCGGAATTCAAGCATGCGGAGATTACACTGATACCAAAGATAGGAAAAACGCCCTGCCTGGAGAACCTAAGACCCATTTCGCTTACGTCTTGCCTCGGTAAATTGATGGAACGTGTTATCTTAGACAGGCTACAGACGCATCTCGAAGAACGTCAACTGATGCCGAACACGATGTTTGGTTTTCGGCCCAACTTGTCAACGCAAGACGTGCTTCTGCAGCTCAAAGAGGAAGTACTGACTGCAGCAACGCCGTGCTGCCCAAAAGCAATTCTCGCACTAAACCTAAAGGGAGCCTTTGACAACGTGGGGCACGAAGCCATACTATCCAATCTAAGTGACAAGAATTGCGGCCGACGAACGTACAGCTACGTGAGGGCTTTCCTCACTGATCACACAGCCACAATAGGGCTGGGAAATGTGAGGTCGCAGCGAATAGACACACCTAACAGAGGAACGCCACAAGGAGCAGTGCGGTCACCGATACTTTTCAATGTGACCATGATGAAACTCCCAGCCCAACTCGAGAAAATACCGGGGATCAGGGGAGGAAATAAGAGAAAGGCAGAAGGCAGGGAGGTTAACCAGGATAACGTCCGGTTGGCTACCCTACACCGGGGGAATGGGAAGAGGGAACACAAAGATGACAGGGAGAGAGAGGAGGGAAGGAAAGAAGAGAAATGAGCGGTTAGTTCGCTGACGCGTGTGTTAGTGCACTAATAGTCACAGACGTTGACACAAGCCCGTCGTCCTCAAGAAGCACAAAAGTGCCTTCACCGCTTTATGGGCCGACGAGCGATGGGGGCGGTGTTCCAGCAGCACCTGCACAGAAAGCGTCCGATTGTCCAGTTTTTTTAGCGCGTTAGCGAGTTCTTGTCTTTCTTGGGCATATCGTGGACAGTGGCACAGCAGGTGGTCAATAGTTTCGTCGGTGCCGCAGACCTCGCATGCTGCACTGTCGGTCACTCCAATTAATGTAGAGTATGCCTTTGTGAAGGCAACTCCTAACCAAAGGCGACAGAGAAGCGAAGCTTCACGTCGAGGAAGTCCGAATGGAGGTCGGAGTTGCAGTGACGGGTTTAATTGATGCAGTCGTGTTAATCGTAAGTTTGGCGAGTTCCACTCGGTCAGTGAGAGACTGCGTGCCAGGTGTCGAAGCTGCCTTGCGGCGTCTGTCCTCGAAAGTGGAATTGGAACGCGGAGCTCTTCTTGGTGTGATGTGCGAGCAGCGTTGTCTGCGGAATCATTACCGGGGATCAGACATGCCTTGTATGCAGACGACATCACGATATGGACGGTCGGAGGGCCCATAGGAGAACAACAAGCGGCATTACAGGAGGAAGTAGACGTCGTAGCAAGTTATGCGGAGACATGCAGACTGCAATGCGCGCCGGAGAAGTCGGAGCTCCTCATAATCGAGAAGCGCTCACGAGGACGATCAACAGCCCCGGCACCAACCATCCACCTGCGAATAGGTCCTAGAGAGATTACCAAGGTAGACAGACTTCGGATCCTCGGCTTACACTTACAAAAGGACGGGGGCGGAGGATACGCCATACAGAAGCTACAACACATGACCACGCAGATCTTGCGCATGATTCAACGAATAACGCACGGGAAATCATAGAGGCCCACCTGGTAAGCCAGAAGGAAAGACTACTACGCACAATAGCGGGACGCTGCGTCTTGGAACGTCTTGGATATTCCGTACGGAAGACCAGCGCACTGACCACAATCCCAACACGAATACAAGAAACTATGTACGTCTCACCGATTCCCAGGAACATGCACCCAAAGTTTCACATCGGACGGAGACAAGCCCGAGCGCAGGCGCTCGCGGGAAAGTATGGAAACCACCCCAATGTCTTGTACGTAGACGCGGCCAGCACCGCAAGAAGCACCGCATTCGTCACCAGCGTAGTCGACAATCACGGGACCGAAATAAATGCATCGTCGGTTTCCAGAGTAAGCGCTGCGGAGGCAGAGGAACTAGCGATAGCGTTAGCCATCATGACGAGACTACACTGGGATTGCGTCATAGTTCTGACGGACTCTCAGACGGCATGCAGAAATGATTCCAGTGCCAAAATTTTCAGGGCTGCACATCGCATTCTTAATGGAGCACACCAGCTGCCACCATACATACAAATCGTGTGGACTCCGGGGCATGAATCCTTACGCTGCAATCAGCAGGCACACGCCTACGCCCGAGCGCAAGCACACCGGGAGCCGCGAGATGACCACGCCGAGCAGTTCCAACCAGAGCCCATACCATTAAACTACTCTCACATCCTGCAACACTATCGCCTTTCACGAAGAACACTACCCCCACCTCATAATGTTCTGACGCGAGAGGAAGCCGTAATATGGCGAAAACTCCAAACAAACACATATCCACATTTGAGTCTTTACCACGCCATACACCCTGCGCTGTATTCCTATAAATGTCCACTCTGTGATCAATGTGCAACACTTTACCACATGGTATGGGCTTGCGCAAACACACCACAGCTAACACCCATAACACACCCCACCACACGGCAATGGGAGGCAGCGCTGTCCAGCTCCGACTCGACGGACCAGCTCAACCTGGTCAACCGAGCGAGAAGGGCAGCTAAGGCCGCTGGACTCCTGGACTGAGGGGACCACCCACTGCAGATCGGGGGAGCTACCTACTCTCGCGTGCTCTTTTTATTAAAGTTTATTCTCTCTCTTTCTCATCAGTTCGTCCACGATCCTGTCAGCTCCCAGCGCAGAGCTCTGACATACGGTCAATGAGGCTCTCGGCTCGACAATGCTAAAATGATGTTATAAAAAGGTTCATTCGATCTGCATTTCCGATCAGTGCCGTACATTGCTCTAACTCTTTATGTTCAAGGAACGGCTGAGAATAATGAATTGAGCGAGAGACCCACTCGAAATGCTCCCCAAGAGCGTATGCCAGCTCTTTTAAGGTATTTTCTTGATCATCGACCAGGGGTCATGGCGGAGTTAGTTGCCCGTTAGGCTTTCGAAGCCTATTCTAAAAGTTTTGCGCCCTCAGTGTAAAAAATGTATGCTTAGAGAAACCTCTCCTAGCTCGTCCTCTTCGCCTGTTGTCTCGTCCGCCCTTCCTTCGATTTGATGTGTTTTAGTTCTGTGAGATTTCCCACAGTTCACGATGGACAAAGTATGTCCCATGCCTTATTTTGTTTGTTTCGTGCCTGTCTACACTCGTCATTCCGTCGTGGAACGCATTGTTTACGTGAGGAACCGTTTTGTTTCAGGAATGCATTTTTTACTGCGTCTATATTAAAAGCTGTAAAGCACCCTACTGCGTCAGGTATACAAAAATCACTTTAAAATTACATGTTCATTAAGTTGATTCTCTCAACTGCTTCCAGTCAGCCGGTGCACGCTTCTGTCGAGAATTATGTGGTGAACAATCATTTTTCTGTGCTAAGTTAAGCGTTACCTCCTAATAGTAACTTCCAAATAAATTTTCATTACCTACCATTCCATGTTAGACATTAGTGAAGCAGAGACTAGGGCCAAATCAAAAAATGAGTACGAGCTATGCGTGAAGTTCAAATATGAAGGTCTTTTTTATTAAAAACATGCTCCAGAATTTACAAGAAACGTTTCTGAGTCGCGCTCTTGTGCCACACCAGGATTTCCCCAGAGACCCTTATGGGAATTTAAATCACCAACAATTATTGAGGGTTGATGAAGCTGATCAACCGAGCTATGAAATCGTTCTCTTTAGTTGTTGATTAGGTGTCAAGTATAGTGAGCAAGTCGAAACGACTTGGATAATATGATTGTTTGTGCTATCACTGCCTAAAGAGGCGTCCGAAGTTTTAAGGAGCGACATGCTACACACTTATCAGCTGCAAAGAGGCGTTCGCATCGTAACGATCTTTTTGAAAAACGGTATATTGTCGGAGAATGCTTGTATGTGTATGTTTCAAGTGTGTCAATGGGAACACACAGCCCCTTCGGCCTATAATTATGGAGGAGTTCTCTGAAATCGTCTAGTTTATGGAGAAGTTGTTACGTTCCATTGTAGTATTTGTGTCTCTATTATAAAAGAGGTGTTTGTGCCGTCTGTTGAAGAAACAAATAGTAGTTCATGGGGCCCTTGCCGGGTGCCATGACGCAAGGTGTATCTTATTTAGAGTGGTCGATAAAATCGCGCCACTCTTTTGGCGCTGGCTACGCCATAGTGAAATTAGTCAAGAGGAAACAGGCCAACCTAGAGGCAGTAAGGGTAAAAGCAGACCAATTCAGGTTGGTGCTCGCAAACAAATATGCAGCTCTCGAACAGGAAGATGAAGATAACATAGAGCTAATGAATGAAACCGTAACTAGGCTGATCTCAGAAGCAGCAATTGAAGTGGGAGCTAAGGCACCAAAGCAACCTGTAGGGAAGCTCTCCCAAGAAACAAAGGACCTAATAAAGAAACGACAAAACATGAAAGTGTCCAACTCAAGAGATCAGATAGAATTCGCTGAACTGTCAAAACTGATCAACAAGAAGAAAGTAAGGGATATTCGAAATTATAACGTGGGAAAAATTTAGGAAGCCGTAAAATATGGACGCAGCATGAAATCAGTAAGAAGAAAACTAGGCATAGGACAAGGCAAGATGTATGCACTGAAAGATAAGCATGGTAATATCATCAGCAATTTCGATGACATAGTAAAAGCAGCAGAAGAATTCTATACTGACCTGTACAGTAGCCAAAACAGCCAAGCTACTTCCATTCGAAATAGTGATGAACCGGATACAGAAGCTCCTTCTATAACTAGCGATGAAGTTAGAAGGGCCTTGAAAGACATGACCAGGGGAAAAGCGCCTGTAGAAGATGGAATAACAGTAGATTTAATCAAAGATGGAGGATATATCATGCTTGAAAAGCTTGCGGCCCTTTATACGCAATGCCTCACAACTTCAAGTGTTCCAGAGAGCTGGAAGAACGCCAACATTATACTTATCCATAAGAAGGGAGACGTTAAAGAATTGAAGAATTACAGACCCATTAGCTTGCTTTCAGTATTGTATAAAATATTCACCAAGATAATTTCCAATAGAATCAGGACAACACTTGACTTCAGTCAACCAAGAGAACAGGCTGGCTTCAGGAAGAGATATTCTACGATGGACCATATCCATGCCGTCAATCAGGTAATCGAGAAATCTGCGGAGTACAATCAACCTCTCTATAAGGCTTTCATAGATTATGAAAAGGCATTTGATTCAGTAGAGATATCAGCAGTCATAGAGGCATTGCGTAATCAAGGAGTGGAGGAGGCATACGTGAATATCTTGGCAAATATCTACAAGGATTCCACAGCTACCTTGGTTCTCCACAATAAAAGTAGAAAGATACCTATCAAGAAAGGGGTCAGGCAAGGAGACACAATCTCTCCAATGCTATTCACTGCATGCTTAGAAGAAGTATTCAAGCTGTTAGACTGGGAAGGCTTAGGAGTGAGGACCGACGGCGAATATCTCAGCAACCTTCGGTTTGCAGATGACATTGTCCTATTCAGCAACAATGGAGACGAATTACAACAAATGATTGAGGACCTTAATCGAGAAAGTGTAAGAATTGGGTTGAAGATGAATATGCAGAAGACAAAGATACTGTTCAATAGCCTGGCAAGGGAACAAGAATTCAGGATCGCCAGTCAGCCTCTAGAGTCTGTAAAGGAATATGTTTATCTAGGTCAATTACTCACAGGGGACCCTGATCATGAGAAAGAAATTTACAGAAGAATAAAATTGGGTTGGAGTGCTTACGGCAGGCATTGCCAAATCCTGACTGGGAGCTTACCACTGTCGTTGAAAAGAAAAGTGTACAATCATTGCATTCTACCGGTGCTAACATACGGGGCAGAAACTTGGAGGTTAACAAAGAAGCTCGAGAACAAGTTAAGGACCGGGAACGAAAATCAGGAGTAACGTTAAGAGACAGGAAGAGAGCGGTGTGGATCAGAGAACAAACGGGGGTAGACGATATTCTAGTTGACATTAGGCGGAAGAAATGGAGCTGGGCAGGCCATGTAATGCGTAGGATGGATAACCGGTGGACCATTAGGGTTACAGAATGGATACCAAGAGAAGGGAAGCGCAGTCGAGGACGGCAGAAAGTCAGGTGGGATGATGAGGTTAGGAAATTCGCAGGCGCAAGTTGGAATACGCTAGCGCAAGACAGGGGTAATTGGAGATCGAAGGGAGAGGCCTTCGCCCTGCAGTGGACATAAATATAGGCTGATGATGATGATGATGACGCCATAACACCCAGTGTTGTGTCCATCGCCTCTCGCGAGGCACTGGACATGCGCACTTGCGAGCGGTGTATTTTCCACGAAAGCCTCGCCTCAACATACAGGACCTTGAAGCATACCACCCCTGAGGTTGATGGCCACTTCTTGAATGCGGAGCAGCGCTGGCAGCATCTGCCGAGGGAGCTGATGTTGCGCCTCTGGCTCCCGGCGCGTGTGCCCTTGTGACGCTTGGCGGTGGCGGCTGCGTTCGAAACAGAGCTACAATGGGCGTGCGCTGCACGTGCAAGACTGTGCGAATTGCCTTTACGTAGGGGCATTACGTAAATTACTACGAAACGGAATCAAACGGAGCTCGATTACTATCATATTGTAGGATCTGCTATTCACCAGGAGTCTCTCCCTAGCTGCGCAGTGGCGCAGGCAGTGGAAATGATCAGACACGCACCGCACTGCGTATACAGTTATGTGGCATCATGACGACGACTCGCAGCGGAGAGCAGCTGCGCTGAAATGCTCACGTAACGCTTCTCTGCTCGCGCCAGACAAAGCAATGCACGTATTCTTTCACGTCGTTCAGGCTACGCTTGCTCATGGGAACACTGTCTCGAATACAGCAACTGCCTTGAGCAAGAATGTTCTCAAACTCTACTCTGCAATGAACACGTCCGCATATAGTGCTCATGTAGCACAATTTCGCCTGCCATCTCTCACTCACGGCCATTCTTCTATTTTATTATTTGCATTGAAGTGTCTACTACGGTTACAGTGTACAAATCTTTTTTGCAGTTTTCATGCCTTGGCTTGTTGGAAATTATCAGCCTCTAGACGTTCTTAAACAGTCGTTCGTTGTCTATTAAGATTTCCATCTTCTCGCCCAACAGCCTTTAGACGTCCTTAAATAGTCATTCGTTGTGTATTAAGATTTGCATGCTTCTAGCCCAATAGATGTCAGCCAAGCCGTAACAGTTCCTTGTCCGGTATTATGCTGCTGTACATTTAACTTTGTCTGGGTAACAAAAATTGAAATAACTGAAGGTACAGAAAGTTGTTTTCAGTACCCCCGAAAATGCATGGACCTTTCCTTTTTTTTCCACTTCCAGCCATTGGGGCCGTTGCGAATGTTTTCTCAACACCGATGTGTTAACAGCAACATCTCGCGCTTCTTTCAGACATTTATTTTTTTGTGTGCGTGCGTGTGTGTGTGTGTGTGTGTGTGTGTGTGTGTGTGTGTGTGTGTGTGTGTGTGTGTGTGTGTGTGTGTGTGTGTGTGTGTGTGTGTGTGTGTGTCATGATATGGACGGAAGCGCGCGAAAAACAAAAAGACATTGCCGTGTTCGCCGTGCGGGGGCGATGACGAAGTGGTGTGATCGTGTTGCGCGTGGCGCGTGGTGCGTGCGAGTGTTCGGAGCTGCTCGGCGTTGAAGGCCAGCCGGTTCTCGCTGGACGCCCGGTCCAGAGAACCCAGATCGCCCACTGCGCCGTCCTTGGACGCAAAGGACCTGTGTTCCTGCTGGACAACCGGTCCAGGGAGCCAGGCGAACGGGACAACTCGTTCTCGGATGCCAGTGACCTGCGTTCCTGCTGGGCAACCGGTCCAGGGAGCCAGGCGAGCGGGGCAACCGTTCGAGAGAGCCAGGCGAGCGGGGCAACAGGTCCAGGGAGCCTCAAGGGCCTGTGTTCCTGCTGGACAACCGGTCCAGGGAGCCAGTCGCTTTCCCGGGCCACTGCCACGACCAGCCTGCTGCCGGAGGCGAGAGCAGTAGCGAGAGCTGTTGCACGGCTACCACGGCTGTGTCTGCTACCGTCGCTGCTGCCACTGCAGATTCCATGATGCCGTGGGTAGGCCCATGGTGACGTCGTCAAGCCGTCAGCCGACCCTTCGGGACCGACATCGGCCTCAACGCGTCAACGGGCTCCACGCAAAAGGAACGCACGGCGAGAGACTTTATAATATATAACAGGAGACTCTAGTAGCAGCTTCGGGACTGCATGCATTAACAAACTTAAGTACGTGTCCATCGAGATGTCTGTACGTCTTTGTGCTGTTAATATATATTCTGTGTTTGTGTGCACTCGAGTGGTCGATTGCGTTCCTTGGTGAGTGGTCCTGGGCCCAAACCTCATTACAGTCCATCACCAATCTAAACGTCACTACGTAATCATTTCATCACAGTGTGTGTGTGTGTGTGTGTGTGTGTGTGTGTGTGTGTGTGTGTGTGTGTGTGTGTGTGTGTGTGTGTGTGTGTGTGTGTGTGTGTGTGTGTGTGTGTGCATGCATGTACGCGTGCGTGTTTTAACAGTGTTCACACAGATATGAAATATTCGTCTCATTCAAAAAAATGACAGTGAGTGCATGTCTGTGTTGACTATCTCGAAGAACAAAAAAACAATTTGATGAAAACATGTATTTTCCTCGTCATCGCTTCAAGCCCAACATACCTATCACCAAAACTGTACAACCTGGGGATTCTCTAGCTTCTACTGTAAGGTAGCTGCCGTTTTCTTTTTAAAGGCAATCTTATAAATGACTATTGCTGTACTGCTCTGTATTCTATGTAAATTTCTTATTCTAATGCACATTTCCTCGTCCAGTGCAAAAACATTACCGTTGGATGCGCAGCAACATGTCCTCACGAAGTAGGAGCAGATACCATCGCCTTTCCAGCGGGCAGTGTTTGCTTGGTGAGTAATGTTTTCCTAAAAGAAATATTCAACGCGCTGGTGACCTGATTTCAATTATTCATTCAGCTTGTGCTCTTCAGAAACACTTTTTGCTTATAATCTAGTTTGACTTGACCCCAAGCAGCTTCATTGCATAGTGAATGGTTTTGGAGACACAGAAGCAGTGCAGTCCTAAAGCTGCATCACCTACCGAAGCTCAAGGAGATCAAAGCACTCGAATATATTTTTAGTAGTTTGAGCTGCCGGCGTATAGACAGACCACCACATTCATCCGCCATGTTTGCTTTGTGGCTATAGTGTTGGGCGGCTAATCACGAGGTCTCGGGATCGAATCACGGCCACGGCGGCAACATTTCAATAGGGGTGAAATGCGCAAAAGCCCGTGTACGTAGATATCATCATCACGATCAGCCTATAATTATGTCCACTGCAGGACGAAGGCCTCTCCTTGTGAACTCCAATTACCCCTGTCTTGCACTAGCTGATTCTAACTTGCGCCTGCAAATTTCCTAACTTCATTACCCCACCTAGTTTTCTCCCGTCCTCGACTGCGCTTCCCTTCTCTTGGTATCCATTATGTAACCCTAATGGTCCACCCGTTATCCATCTTACGCGTCACATGGCCTGCCTAGCTCCATTTTTTTCTCTTAATGTCAATTAGAAGAATATCGGCTATCCCTGTTTGCTCTCTGATCCACACCGCTCTCTTACTGTCGCTTAATGTTAGGCCTAACATTTTTGGTTACATCGCTCTTTGTGCGATCCTTAACTTGTTCTGGAGCTTCTTTGTTACCCTCCAAGTTTCTGTCCCATATGTTAGCACCGGTAGAAATCAGTGATTGTACACTTTTCTTTTCAATGACAGTGTAAGTGCACTGCCGATATAGATATAGGTGCACGCTAAAGAACCCCAGGTGGTCCTAATTATTCCAGAGTACCCCACTACGGCGTGCCTGATAATCAGATCATGCTTTTGGTACGTAGAACCCCATAATTTATTTTCAGACAGCCCCACAGATTATGAACTGCTGATTAAGGAAAAGGACTTCTAAAGGCCAATTGTGAGGTTTCTTTATGAAGTCGGAAAGCATTCAGTTATCCCTAATATTCTATATCCGAGCTGGTGTGATTAAAAATTACATAAACCGTTATAGAATAACAAAACCCGTATTCTGAGTCAATTAGCGCCAATCAGGTTACGCACAAAAAAAGTACAGGTAAAAGCAAGCATTATTCAACGTCAAAAAAGGTAAATACAAGAGCACATGGTGTGTACACCTACCACTGCAAAATAGTTCACGAAAGCGATTAAAAAAGTCTAAGCCATGCAAATAAATTCCGTTGAGGCCTAATGCAAAGTACAACATACTTTGTTTTTCATTAGGTTCAAATATATTCTTTGCAAAACACCTATAACAAGTTGATGAATTCCACCTTTTCGCAGTGATTCCATGGAAGATGTGGAAATTTCTTACTTGAGAAATCACAATGACGATGTTGTTTATACATAACTGTCACTAACTTTTCAATTTGTTTTCTTACTTGTGAGAGCTGCGAAATATGCCATGGAGTGGTTACGTGAAGAGTTCTAGCTGAACTTGTAACGGTAACATCACTTCAGAAATACTATTGCGATAGCAATTATATGGACACTTCTACCGGATGTCTGCCGTCACCGTCGTCGTCGCCCTCGTCGTCGCCGTCGCTGTGAGGTTCCGTATAGACTTCAAGGGCGATAAAATCATTGCCGCGCGCCGTATGCGCGAGCGAAAGCGCGGGGGACGCGCGCTATCACGGAGGGCAAGCCCCCCCCCCCCCCCCCCCCCGACCCGCGCGCTATCACGGAAAGCGAACGCTCGGCGGAAAGCAAACGTGACGGTCGCGCGAAATACCGTAGGGGTATGGGAGGGAGGGAGGGATGGAGGGCGGCGCTGTGCTCCTGCACCAAAGGCGTATCTTGCCACTCAATCTCCCACGCGAAAGCAACACAGCGGGAAGAAGGGGAGAGGGGGTGGGGGAACAGCTTCTCCTCCTGCCAACAACTTCTCCTTTCCACTTTGCCCAGGGATGCCGGTCGTCCGCACCGTCTCTTATCTCCACATGGCTCTGACCTTTGTATGCGCTGTGCATTCGCCGCTCAGTTCCCTTTGAAGCGATAGACCACGCGAACCTGCGCTTGCTGCCAGTGTTTTCACAGTCGTTGGCTGCGGTCATTCAGTGTGATCTATTCATGTTTACTTGTGCGCGCTGACACCACGATTGTTAATTCAATTAGTAAGCCAATGTGCTCAAGTTTATGCAGCCCATAAAACTACTATCCCTACTCCGAATAGCTCTCTACAAATTTGCTATCGCTATCGATGCTTCGCCTTTCGGGCGACACTGCGACATTTTTTTGTTGGCAAAATCTTCTAAACATTATGCATATCCTCGCATTGTAACATAAATACTATGCGAAGTATTTTGCAGTTAGGTGGCTATCCAGAAACGCTTGAGTTTGGGGAAATCATTCTCAGATGACTCAACGCGTTTGTGTAAGTCGAGTAACTGTGTGTGTGACGTTTGGGTGTGTGCATCGACATCTGCGAGACAGCTCCGACGACAACGACCATATAGTATGAAAGCAGCGGCATGGCGACAAATATTGTTTTTAACAGCGAAGCTGTTAAAGCTGGATGAGAAACGTCCGAAGTCTGCAGAAAACACCGCGCTGTTGCCTAGCAACAACCAAGCCACAGCTACGAACTGCCGGACCCAACCTCACCTAGCCACGCATGCGCCGAAGCAGTAGCAATGACCTCACCTCGGCCATATAGTATGAAAGGAGCGCCCACCGCCGGCGCAGGTGGGCGCTCGCTTCGGCCGACACAGAGACGGCTCCGCCCACCATAGCTCCGCTGAGCTACTGCCAGCTCCGTGCTACTGCGCATGCGCCGTGACGTCATCCCGGGGTGTCGTCTGCTGCGCGCCGCCTGTACACTGTGCATAGCTTTCGCCCCACTTCCCCTACGTGTGCTCGGACTACAAGTGCTTCGCGAGGCGTTCCCCGATTCCATGGTCCAGGAGCAAATACTTATACTGTATAACTTAGCATCACTTGGTATTACTTCGTATAACTTAGCATCACTTTGTATAGCCACGACCAGCTAGAAACCGATCAGCTCCGCTGTGTCTTTAGCCTTGCGCCACTAGTGAAAGCTACCCCGATTTTTTTTTTGTACTCATGTGAAGCAATGTTACAACCTGTTTTGTTAGGACCTGCGTTGATGAAAAATATAGTGCAATGCCGCACAGCATCTACGCAGCGTTATCGGCTACGAGGAAAAAGCTCGAGAATTGGAGCCGGTCTAGATGGCGGTAAAGTCTAACACAGAGTCTCAAAAGAGCTAGTTGCCTCAAAGGAATGATAGGTGAAACTGTCGCTTTTAAAGCAACCTCTTGCTATGCATATTGCTATGTGATGTGATATACGCAAAATAGCGGTGTGTCTGTAGCAGAGTGAATACTAATTCCCGCGCTCAGGCTCGTTCATTACGATGTGACGCACGCGCCCATAATCTGAAACACGTAGTTGCTTATGGCCCTACAAAAAAGTAGCGTACGATTGTGGACAAATGGTTAAACCGTCAGGCATTTGTGTTGTTGGGTAAGGGGGAGGGGGCAAAACTTCCATTTGCTTAACTGAAAGGGCCCCAAGCATTGCGAGAAGGGCACCGCATCATCTAAGGCGTGAACCTCTAGCGGCACCATCAGCATTGGCGTCACATGAATTCTGTAGAAGGCGCTCGCATCCTCCCAAGCGCCTGTGCTCCACAACACGTCCCACCACCGGATAGCGTTCGGCAGATAATCCATGCTTGATACGTTGCTGAATTGTCGCTCCTACTTCCCTCGGGGACCTGTCGAGACCTACGGGCCCTCTTAGTAGCTTGTCACCAAAAGCAAACAGTCTTATGCATGAACCCCTTCAATCATCATTTATGTGGTGGGTCGTGGGCCTAGAACTTGAAACGCAGGAAATCAGACAACACGAAGCCATACACATTTGGTGAACTAGGATGGGAGCATGAGAGACACTGATGGTACCATACGGGCCGCAAGGCATGGCTGATAAGTGGCATGCGAGGATGGCATTGAAAGTGACACTTACGTAGGTTATGCAATAGCTTGTGAATATGAGTGTCTCCTGTGGGTGTGAACGGTGACTCATGCACTGATCGATGCGCTGAATGAAGCACCAGAGGCTGCGGCCCTGAGTAGCCTTTTGTCATGGCACGTATGGCAGCAGAAGCGTTTTGTGCACTCCCAGCTCACTTTATAGACACGGGGTAGCTTCATGGAGGACTGGAGCGTCATTCATGTGGTGTGGCCTCGTCTCGTTCACATGGTGCGAACGTCACACCCAGTGGCTTCGAGGTCCTTGCGACCTATAGAATCCGGCTACCGAACGTCTGCGAACCAACACCATAAGCACACTTCAATGCAAACACGAAACTGAATATCCATCACAATTAAGATGCATTGCAAAGGAATATGTTACAGTCGCATAATTATATTCCGAGGTGTTGCAGACTCAAGGGAAAGTTAGTAGGAAAGTTATTTCTTCGTTTTCTACTAAGTACTCTTAATTGTATTAAGTAGTTTTTGACTTAACTGAGAGTTATCAATTTGTATTTTTAGTAAAAATGCTTGTATCACCAGCATGAACCACCTGTAAAAGGTAAATAGTGACAACTACCATAACGTGCAGCAAAACGTACTACCAAATCATTGCTGACGGACCATGGCGCATGGAACATGCCGTAAAAAGTGATATAGTGTCTTTACTAAACAGGCTATGGGTTGCAGTTTTGTGATGCCTGAATTGAGCCTTAGTACCATTGCGTAGGCTGATTCATCAACTGACCCGAAGATTATGGGCCATGGTTATTGGCCTGCCATTACTAACCAGAATTTACAAAAACGAAGTTTGGACAGCATGATGAAGAAGGTAAAATTCATTGACATTCTAATGAACTTTTGCCTGAACCATCGCTCTAGCCCAGATGAACATAAGCTAAGGAGCATGAGTTGAGGAACATTATCTAAGGATGACTGCTAGTGAGTAGTATTGACGAAGGTGCAATATTGAGATTAAGGGAGTGAAATTAGGAAGAGGAAAATGAAGGACCTCAAGAGAGTTCTATGCCAAATAGGAACGCTTGTCAATGAGCCTGTGATCCCGGATGACATTAAAGTTGTGCATAAAGTCAAACCCCGAAACGACCAAGCCTGCCCTAGTATTATAGTTCAGTTTAGGAGCCGTGCAAAACGCGACTCTCTTTTTCAGAAAGCTAAAAAAAAAACATGTTCGTCAACATCTGACCTCGGCCGTTCAGCGGACTCCCCTGTGTTTATAAATGAGCATCTTTGTCCCCCTCTAAAACGGCTTCTGGGAAAGACAATAGAGAAAAAGCGAGTCTGTAGCTGGAAGTTCGTCTGGACAAAAAATGGAAAGATTTTGGCACGGAAAGATGAAAACTCTCGAGTAATTGCTGTTCGCAGCTGTCGTGATCTTGACAAAATTGTGTAGAGCTAAAACATGTAGGATGATTGAAGAACCAGATAAATTGAAAAATGGCATTACAAAGAGATGATATAAATGAGATATACAGGGCTGAACCCATAAAAGAACTACAGTGATTCTATCTTAATGTGCAATCAGCACGTAATAAGACCTACGAACTAGCTACTCTCTTAGAAAGCTTTAATTTTATTCCTGACATTCTAATGATAACGGATACATGGTTCACATGAGACAGAGACGTTATAAGGGATCCAAGTTATGCAACAGTATTTATAAACACAACTTCCAGAATTGGTGGTCGACTGTTAATACATGTAAAAAAAGCTTCGAATGTAATGTGCTTGAACAATTTTCTTTTGTATCGAATGATATTGAAAGTCTTGTGGTCAAATCTAAAAATTATGCCATTGCTACAATCTACTGTCCTCCTAGCGGGAGTGTGTAAAATTTCATTGATTATATTGAAACGTTCCTTAACTATGCAGTTGAAAATAAGCTAATGCTTATTTTAGGTGGTGACTACAATATGGATATGCTGAATGCTCCCCTATCACAAAAGCTTTCTTTAGTCACGAATGGACTTGAATGGATTCCATAGTCTAACTGATAGTCCTACCTGTATTACCGCTAATAGTAGTACTTTAATTGATTTATTCATAGGAAACCTGGCTCCTAGCGACACTGTGGGTGGGGTTCTTGCGTCACAAGTTAGCGATCACTTGCCAGTTTTTTTTGTTTGTAAGGGCCCCCTACTAGGACAGTAAAAAAATATCTTACGTAGATCAAAAACTACAGAACAATGTTCAACATACACTCGACAGTTTTCGAACTAAGCTAATGAATATTGCCTGGGAAGTCATCTATGACTTGAAAACGTGTAATGAAGCCTATGCTAATTTTTGTGCCTGTTTACGAAAGCGTACTTCGAATCATTTTCACTTGTCCTTATTAGAAATTCAGCGCGATCATGTATACCTTGGATAACTAATTATTGCCTCAAACTAATATAGAAGACGGATAAGTATTTCAAAACATTTTTAATCACGCACAGCCCTGAGGATTGGGAACTATTTCGAGAACAAAGAAATACAACTAATACGTTCCTGCGTAACGCGAAACGGAGTACCTGCACAATATTTTCCTCTAGAAAATAGTTATAAGCCTGAAGCCGTGTGGAAACAAATTAATGACCTTTTCAATCGTTCCAATCCAAATCAAAATGTCACCGAACTAAATTAAATGAGTCAGTGCGCAGTGCACTAAACTGGCACAAGCTTTTAATGACCCTTTCCTAAATCTATGGAAAAGCTCCTGTCATTTTGACGCAACGAATATGGTTGAAAAAACACTAGTAGCCTTTTTCTAAACCCGACGAGCGAATCTCAAATTTTCGCCACACTTAAATTTGCCCACTTAGCAACAGTCCAGCTCTGGACATAGGTATTTCTTTATTCTTTATTCATCAATTGTCCCGCAGCACTCAAAGGCGTTACAGCAGGGGGTTTACAACATGGAATAAAATACATCTTAATTCACACAATGCAGTTTCTTTT
>NC_051157.2:153101929-153137850 GCF_013339745.2 Dermacentor silvarum | reverse complement strand
CGCAAGGAGCAATGGTCTCGGAGGCTACAGGCAATAAAAGATTTTAAAAAATTGTATGTACAAAAAGATTTTTCGCACACGCGAAAATGTGTGAACGTATTATTATAATATTATGACACACATTTCTTATATAACATTGTATTAATTCTCAGACATTATAATGGAACACTTAATTAATAGAGCTTAAACTGGTCATTCACCTAGAGCACATCACAAACATTTGTTTGTGATGTGCTGCTCCTGCGTGTGTTGAAAATTTTACTGAGATGAAGGGGCCCTATTATGATGTGCACTGTTGCCACCCTGCACTAGTGCAAACATTGTTTTCATGACAATATTTAGGTGCTGCTCGCATGTGTTCACCATGTGACAGCTTTAATGGGCTACTGCTATAAGTTAACACAACTTATTTTATAGTGGCGAGGCTGTGACGACATAACGGAGGGGACTCCTTGGCTATGGCTGCCGTGGTGCAACGTGTAATCTGGATGGTCGAGTCAGGTATGTATTAAGTGTACGTGTTCCAAATAGGATCTCGGTATTATTTGTCGATAAGTTAGTCGACATATTACTCAACACAGCTTACTAAATTGACTAAATATTTATGCAACTTGCTGCTTATTTGTGTTCATAGCTGTTTTGCGCACATTATCATGTTCTATAAGAAAACTAGACCCAACATGTTGTGATGAGTATTTTTTCTTTCAACAATCACTTGGCTGCGATTAACATTACATTTTTGCTAAGTACACGGTGTGTTCATTACTTTTTATTTTGGTTTCATTGTTCTGAAACTGTTTTTCATGCTGTAGCTTTTATTTCCGATTTTCATCTGTTTATGCTACACGCTCGTGCAGTATCTGCGTATGTAAGAAGTCAAAGTGTAGTGGACCAAATTTGTCACAGGTCTAAGCACACGGCGTGCTTAGCATTGTTTAACATTTACAATTATTTGTCTTGTTCCCAGAATAAATGCCACTGGCAAATGTACATTCGACGAGCTTGGAACTTCTTGAAATGATACATGAAGGCCAGTATTCACTGTGCGTAGCTAGTACACCAGTGAGGTGTTTTCTAGTAAGCTTGCCATTTTGTTTTATATTCATGGCAAGCTATTCCGATGCATGCAAGTAGGCATTGTAGCAGTTGCGAGTCTGTCCAGTTACATTGTTTTTCACTTTAAGTCAATACAGCATAGACCACAGAGTTAGCTGGTAGATAGTTCAGTGTATTGATGCTGTCTCATTGAAGAAGCACACTACTTCGCACATAGTGCTTGAATGTCTGCTTGCTCTTATGGCATTTGCTGGTTATTGCAATGTTGCTCATCAAATGCATTTGATTTCAACATGACCACACAGAACATTCTGATTGGCACTAGTGTAATTTTAATAGTGATAATCAACCAGCCAAGGCTTAATTCTACAGCTCTCAAGAATTATTTCTAATACTTTGGGTTCCTTTCCATGTGTTCTGTTTCATCCTGTGTTTCATCAGCACAGTGGGCAGTCCTTTAAAATTATTCATTCTACTTGGCGCTGTTCAGGTAGAAAATGTTAACCAGCAAGTCCAAATTATAATGCTATCGGTAAGACTTCTATTACTGGGTGGAAGAATTCAAAGTGCTATATGTAATTGTAAAAGTATTTTTGACAAAAATACCGGTGTCTAGAACAAGCACCATATGCACTGCAACTCTTATAGCGTTAAGTTGGGTAGGCAAGTACCTATGCTAAGTATACTTGTGCATATACTTTCTACATATTAGCTAGTGTTTTAGCTACATGAAAGAGCGTATGTTGTGACTGCTGAAGTCAAATTTATGATTGATGTGCCTGCCTGTTTTTGTTGTGCACTTACTGCTGTGGTGTCTTAAGCATTGTAGCCATATGACAACTGAAGTATTGCAACAATGTGTAAGCTAGCTTGCACCTACTATTGCTACAGTATGCCAACAGATACCTATTACCATATTTGTGCATTTTCTGAGAACCAGCTGTGTTGGCTATGTGCAATTTGTAGTATCTTTATGAGTTTGCCGGTCAGTTCACGTAACTTTTGATGACATAATTTACAGAGAGGGAAGAGAAACAGTACAACATGAATGCTGTTAAAAAGGGACTTTTTATTTTGATGGAAGGATTCAAAATAACAATAAAACTGGATGTGTGCTTATATCTTGCGCAAGTCCTATCAGAGGGAAGGCGGAAGTTGTAATACTAAGGCATAAAATCACGATAAACAGTATTTGCATTAAAAAAGGTGGATAAGCACAGCCTAATTTCGTTCCCTTGTCATCAAGAAAGGGTGCTTTTTCATGCATTGATAACGGGGCTGGCTCACATGTCTCGTTTGTGTGGTATGCCTCACTGATTTCTCTTGGCACTCTTTCCCCGTTTGTGAAAACCGATGAACAATCTTAATCCGGCCTCAAGCCCTATCATGACAATGCACGGCCATGTCGAGCGAGCATACTGGCCTTTCGAGTGAAATGTGATGATTAACGTGTTCTCCTGGATGCTTGTTGAGGCACCAGCCGGCCAGTCTGCCCCATGTACATTCGACCAAATATACAGATGATCAAAGGAATAGTCCACACTAGCACTGACGGACACAAGACAAATTTGGTGGTATCTCTAACTAAGCAATCCTCGCTTGCCTGGGTGCCTTTCTCACTTCACCTGTGGGCTGCTATGCACAACAGTCCACAAGTGAATTGAGAAAGGGGAGCAGGCAAGCGAGGTTTGCTTGGTTAAGGATACCACCAAATTTGTCTAGTGTGCGTGGCAGTGTGCTGTATTCCTTTCACAGGTGGTCAAATGTATACAGGACAGACTGGCTGTTATCTAAATACGTGCCAAATAAATCATCGCATTTCACTCGAAAGGCCAGTATGCTCGCTCAACATGGCCGTGCATTGTCATGATAGGGCTTCAGGTCGGATTAAGATTGTTCATCTGTTTTACAAACGGGGAAAGAGTGCCAAGAGAAATCAGTGAGGCATGCCATATAAATGATACGTGTAAGCCAGCCCCGTTATCAATGCATGAAAAAGCAACCTTTCTTGATGACAAGCGAACAAAATTAGTCTGTGCTTATCCACCTTTTTTAATGCAAATACTGTTTATCGTGATTTTATGCCTTTGTATTACAACTTCTGCCTTGCCTCTGATACGACTTGCGCAAGATATAAGCACATCCAGTTTTATTGTTATTTTGAATCCTTCCATCAAAATAAAAAGTCCCTTTTTAACAGCATTCATGTTGTACTGTTTCCCTTGCCTCTCTGTAAATTATGTCATCAAAGTGTACGTGAACTGACCGGCAAACTCATAAGGATACTACAAATTGCACATAGCCAACACAGCTGGTTCTCAGAAAATGCACAAATATGGTAATAGGTATCTGTTGGCATACTGTAGCAATAGTAGGTGCAAGCTAGCTTACACATTGTTGCAATACTTCAGTTGTCACATGGCTACAATGCTTAAGACACCACAGCAGTAAGTGCACAACAAAAACAGGCAGGCACATCAATCATAAATTTGACTTCAGCAGTCACAACATACGCTCTTTCATGTAGCTAAAACGCTAGCTAATATGTAGAAAGTATATGCACAAGTATACTTACCATAGGTACTTGCCTACCCAACTTAACACTATAAGAGTTGCAATGCATATGGTGCTTGTTCTAGACACCGGTATTCTTGTCAAAAATACTTTTACAATTACATATAGCACTTTGAATTCATCCACCCAGTAATAGAAGTCTTACCGATAGCATTATAATTTGGACTTGCTGGTTAACATTTTCTACCTGAACAGCGCCAAGTAGAATGAATAATTTTAAAGGACTGCCCACTGTGCTGATGAAACACAGGATGAAACAGAACACATGGAAAGGAACCCAAAGTATTAGAAATAATTCTTGAGCGCTGTAGAATTAAGCCTTGGCTGGTTGATTATCACTATTAAAATTACACTAGTGTCAATCAGAATGTTCTGTGTGGTCATGTTGAAATCAAATGCATTTGATGAGAAACATTGCAATAACCAGCAAATGCCATAAGAGCAAGCAGACATTTAAGCACTATGTGCGAAGTAGTGTGTTTCTTTAATGAGACAGTATCAATACACTGAACTATCTACCAGCTAACTCGGTGGTCTATGCTCTATTCACGTAAAGTGAAAAACAATGTAACTAGACAGACTCACAACTGCTACAATGCCTACTTGCATGCATCGGAATAGCTTGCCATGAATATAAAATAAAATAGCAAGCTTACTAGAAAACACCTCACTGGTGTAGTAGCTGCAGCACAGTGAATACTGGCTTTCATGTATCATTTCAAGAAGTTCCAAGCTCGTCAAATGTGCATTTGCCAGTGGTATTTATTCTGGGAACAAGACAAATAATTGTAAATATGTTAGACAATGCTAAGCACGCCGTGCGCTTAGACCTGTGACAAATTTGGCCCACTACACTTAGATACTGCACGAGCGTGTAGCATAAACAGATGAAAATCGGAACTAAAAGCTACAGCATGAAAAACAGTTTCAAAACAATGAAACCAAAATAAAAAGTAATGAACACACTGTGTACTTAGCAAAAATGAAATGTTAATAGCAGCCAAGCGATTGTTGAAAAAAAATACTCATCACAACATGTTGGGTCTAGTTTTCTTATAGAACGTGATAATGTGTGCAAAACAGCTATGAACACAAATAAGCAGCAAGTTGCATAAATATTTAGTCAATTTAGTAAGCTGTGTTGAGTAATACGTCGACTAAGTTATCAACGAGTGATACTGAGATCCTACTATTTGGAACACATACACTTCATATATACCTGACTCGACCATCCAGATTACACGTTGCACCATGGCGGCCATAGCCAAGGAGTCCCCTCTGTTATGTGTTGACTTATAGCAGTAGCCCATTAAATCTGTCACATGGTGAATACATGCGAGGAGCACCTAAAAATAGTCACGAAAACAATGTTTGCGCTAGTGCAGGGTGGCAACAGTGCACATGATAATAGTGCCCCTTCATCTCAGTAAAATTTTCAACACACGCAGGAGCAGCACATCACAAACAAATGTTTCTTTACATAACAATTCATTTCTTTTTTCTTTCATAAGCAACTTTCCCGTCATGTTTAGTTGCGTATAAGTTATGTCAATACGCCTTGTCTTAAAAAGTAAGCTGTACTAGTAGCAAGCTCTGATTTTTTTCTCATAAACTGCTCGTAAACCGAAAACCTCATAAGCAGAAATTATTTACGACGTCGAAACATTTATAAGCGAGGAAACGGGATTGCAGTAAGAATCGGTGAAAGCAGCACATGGGTCGCTATTATGCAACTTCAGCAGAAAAGGGGGAGCTCACGCACAGGCGCACATGATCACGATTATTTCCGAACGTAATATTTCTCATCGGAAGAAGACGCTTATCAAGATTTTCAATGTTGCATTGAGGCAACAAACTTGCATAACTAAATTCTGCCAACCGGCACTCAGCAAGCATCAGCACAGGTATTACTGTTGTCGTGGGAGTACCATTTCCTACGCTCGCGCACTCTGTGCACACACGAGGAGCACGCACAATGCGAGTGTAGTTAGCAAGCACGATTACTTACCTTTCGAATGGTACGACCCAGTTGAAAAGCGCTCTCCTAGTTGCCGGTGTTGCGTCGACGATGTCACTCCCAGCCAGCGCCTCCTCTATTTTTCTAAAAATAAAGGAGGCACTGTCCCGGCATACATGCGTATAGATGTTGAGACAAAAATAACTATTGAACAATCTATATTGTACATTATAGTTTAGCATAGAAAGAAATTCTATAATGTATTTTCGAGGTTATTAAACGTGCATCCAATGCACTATACGAGCGTTTTTACTTTCCGCTTAAATGCGGCCGTCACGTCCTCAGTGCCTGAAGGCGAGAAGCGAAATATCACTGAAGTGGAACGTTTCAGAAGACGTCCTCAGTTGTTAGCCGTATTTCTGCGTATTATGTGGAATAGACAATTGCGCGGCATCATTTCGCCGTTACTTCGCCTACAAGAAGCGCGTGTATCGCTTTCACACAAAGGCCGCTGCCATTAGCGCCGATGAGCATACACCTGACTTTGGCTGTGGTGAAGCAACTGGAGAAAATGCATCGTTACTGATGCCTCAACTTCATCAGATACAAACAGTGATGACACTGCTTCGAACTTTGACTTCATTGCGACAATCAGGGAAGCAGATAGCGATGTTCTACATCAGAATTATGGAAAAGTTGCAGCTACCGTTGAGTACCACAGATGAAATTTTCACCCTTGTGAAAGCCCTCATTCATGATGTCATAGAAGGGATGTTCAAAAAAACTGCAAAGCTCCTAGAGGAAAAAATGTGGCACCGTGCACAATAGAAAACCTGGCATGCCAATTGAGTGCTGCGGATATTGTTGTCAATATATTTTCCGACTTGACAAGTACTCACCTGAGAAAAAAAATACATTTCGGAGCACTTTATTTACACTGAAGCTACTCAGATGCCACTGCAGACTGGCAGTTACAAAGACTTTACATGTTATATTTCTATCTCTAAACTGTTAACAAATTTCATGAAATGCGAGGACTTGCTAGAATGCATTTCACAGTCCGTGTCAAAATTGCAAGATGTGCTCTATGACTTTGCTGATGGCAATGCATTCAGTCATTACCGTCAGCTTGCACAGGATTCCAGTCATGGCACTATATTTCTGCTTTTGTACACTGATGAGGTGGAGCTTGTAAACCCTCTAGGTGGTTTTGCTGGACGGCACAAAATTTTACCAGTTAACTTTTCTATTTTGAATCTGCATCCTCGGCATCGGTCAAAACTCAGTGTCATTCACTTGCTTCTAGTTGTGGAGTACCGTGTCATGCTACGGCATGGCCTGGCCTAAGTGCTACTGCCACTCGTGCAGGACCTAAATTTAATGTAAAAGAATGGAGGGGGCACTGGCAGTCTGCACTTTAATGTTGTGACTGTGGCATTCTCTGGAGATAACCTCTCAATGCACCTCTTGGCAGGTCTCCAGTGCTGCTTTAGCAGCGGCACAGTCTGCCATTACTGCTTAGCTCAGCACAGACAATTGCGGATGCTGCATAATTTGGATGACTGTATCGAGAGGACAAGTGCAGCACACAAGAGCCACCTTAAAGCATTCACACTTGACCCAGCTATAAATGGGCCCTTGTACGGCGTTACAAATGTACCGCCATTGCAAGGCCTTGAAGAGTTTGATGTCACTGAACAATTACCTCCTGATGCCATGCATGACATACTTGAAGGGGGTATTGACTGTGTTCTTCCCCACGTTTTGGAAGGTTTAGTTGCTGACGGAGTGATCCGCAAGCAGGACCTTGGAAAAAAATTGTCCTTCAAGTATGGCTTTCATGACAAAAAGGCCATACCTCCTGCCATTAGGGACGCATTTCGTAGTGGCAAAGCCAGCCTTAGGGGATCAGCAAGCCAAAAATGGTGCCTCTTTCGGCTACTTCCCCAAATATATGCAGAGTACACTCCTGAAAGCAACCCTCATTGCATGGTGTACTTGGCATTCAGGCATCCCAAAGCCACTGAGAAACCAGCACTCTTCAAAGTTCACTTTCATGTAGGCACAAAAAGGCACTTAAAAGCGGATCCTAACGGCATATACTTCTGTTGGCATTTATATGTCACAGGCACCTTCCCTTCAGGATGCTCAATGGCTGGCTTTCGCATCGTTTCTGCACATTGAAAAAATGGCTATTTCGCCCCTGTTTTGCTCATTTGTCAAGATATAACGTCTGAACAATGCTTTGATGCACACAAGCCGAAACCCATCTTTTCTTATGGCTGCTGGTGACATTGAACAAGGGTTGACGAGGTGGAACGCATAGAAATGCATGTGGTGCGTTGTTGAAGGCTGTGGTTTGTCATGGCCCCTTTAGGTGCCGCATGCTTTCTATTTATGTGCCATATTGCCTGCATCTTTGAGTGTTACAGATGGATAATAGTCACCACGGCCGATTTTATTTGTAAGGCAAGTTACAATAAAGAATTGCTATGTATTGATTTGCAGACATCAACTGTGCCACTGTACGTATTACTAGTTGGCTTTGCATACAATGTTGTAGAAGTGTACTTTTTTGTTTTTTTTTTGCTTCTGGAAGAACCATAATGTATTTGATCAGACTATTGTGATGCCTTATTGAAACTGTGGCAGACACCTGCTTATTTCTTCCACAGAGTCTTAAAACAGTTTCTTGCTCAGGTAGGTGCTTTTGTTCATCATAGTATATTTGTTTTTACTTTTGTTATGTTAATTACATTACTTTCGTTTTTAATCATTGTAGTGCGATTCTTTAAAAATCATTGGATGGCAGTACTTTTGAATTGTGCAGATTTATTATGTTATTAGCTAGTAAAAGGTGACAGACTCTTAAATGGCAATTTGGGCGTGTTGATAATTTATTACAAGCAGTAGATGTATAACACAACTATGTATAGGCTTTTAAGGACTGGCATGGCAAAGTAAGGCTGATAATTATGTGGACTAGTGGGAAAGAGGGATTTCATGAAGGAGTAGCTAAAAACTAATTCAGGACAACAACGATTCGAAAGCATTTTTGATGCATAACACCTAATGCTCGTGACCTCTGAACATGCAACATCTCACCTGTAAAGCTTGCCAGTTTGGCTGACAACACGTTAAGTTTGCTTTCGTTTGAAAGCAATTTTAAATTAAGATTGTGACGGAGGCAAGAGTAAATAAATGCACACTTTATTACAGCATGGCAATATTGCTTTATTATCACACACCTTTGCCAGCAATCTCGGTAATTTTTAAGCAGTCAAGATTGGTGGCATTCAACAACATTGATGCAAATTCATGAAACAATTAATTATTGCAAGACATCACAACAAAGCAGCAAACACAACAAAATCGGCAATTGTGTCATTTATGGTTGGCTCTGGCGTCTGTATTTATTTTCAGAAGCCATGCAGGTTATAGAAGCAATTAAGTCGCGTCTTTTGATGTGCTGAACTTCCACTTCGATGATGTACATATAAAGGTCCAGTGCTTGTTCCAGTTAGCCATGTATTCTAAAAGGAATAAAAAATTGAATTGTGAAAATGTCATTCTCAAATGCAGTAACGCATGACACTGAAAAAAGTGGACAAAGTTTTTTTCAAACCGAATATGATGTAGCATGGTGCATGAAAAACAAATAAGATCACTTGGCCTTTGTTTTGAACCACGTAAACAACATATAGTTAAATAGCTGTAGAATATTATGTTACAATTTGCATAAAAACTTGACAAGAGACTACAGTTGCTTTCAAATTCCGCCCCCACCGCAATCGGCCACAGGAACCGGAGTCGAAGCCTCGACCATAAGGAAATAAAGCACCATAGCCACTGCGGCTATAAATTTCAGTGGCGATCGATTTCGGGATACTATCGGTCACTTTCTGCACCGCTTTCATTACACGTACGCGTTTCCACATATTTGTTTTTTGTTAACGCAACTTAATAGGCACTTTCGCACTAATAATAATCGCAAGACAGCCGCATGTACCGCGAGAATAAAGAAAAGAAATATCCTTAAGCATTATCCCCTACATGAGCAAGAAGATCTAGATTACCAATACATTTTAAGGTATTGCTTGCATCTCGGTGCAGTAAATACTGTCTAACAGTACTGCGTCTAAAATGTATATAGCCTATTGCTGAGAGCAATTCGTATGCGCATACCAATGATCGAGAATAAAATAACTTGCCTGTTTTGCGATCAACCTTCCTCCACCGACGTTCATGATATCGCATGCGCATCGTGGCGCGATGAAGTATCCACGCAGCACATTGAAGGCACTCAAACACAGTCAGTGGTTGAAGTGATCGCCTATGGTGCTCGTAGAGATGGAACCGATCGGTCGCAGCCGATGAAATCGCAATGCGCTACACGGGATCACGGCGCAACTCATTTTCAGGTCCCGGGGTGCTCGCGCTAAGGGAGGAAAGTTCCTCCATTTACGATTGCCGCAAGAGGGCGCAGCGCGTGAACCTTGCTCGAAGGAGGAACTCGCTGGCTGGAAGGAGGAACAGAGCCCGTTGCTCCATTCTCACTCCCTTTTTTTTTAGAGTGTGGCTCTCCGTGGCCACAGGAACAGGGGCCCGATGGACTTAAGCAATGCCCCTGCTGAAAATACAGGCATTTTCAGAGTGCTTCTTCGCATGCGAGCTGTTTGTGGAGATACATATCTGAAGAACCATTTGGAAAGTTGCCCCAGTAATGCCTCGTATTTAAGCCCAGACGCACAAAACGAAATTATAAAAATTTGTGGTGACATTATCAAAAAAAGATTAGATTCAAAAGAAGGCTGATTCTTCATACTTCCTGACGAAACGACGGACATCGCTGGAATCGAAAAGCCTACTGTTTCTTCAAGGTACCTAAACAAGTATGCCAACGACATCAAGGGAGTGTTTTAGTTTTTAGCACCGCAATAGATGCCCATCTCTCATTGCGACAGCAGGCTCTATGTAAATGTGTAAATATTGCTGCAGCTTCTAGTCACCCTTCCAGTGACCACTGCCAGCGCAGAGAGAATATTTTTTTTAGCACGAGTTTACTAAAAACTACTTGCGCTCTACAATGTCTGTGCAACGCATGGTTAGGCTGGCGCTTCTATACACCCACAGAGACGTCGGCATCAACGTGTCCGAAGTCATTGACCGCTTCGCTCAACTTTCCCGCCGAGAGAAGTTTGTCCTTCAGATAGCGAAGCAGCAAAAATCAATGCAAGTAAAAAGCACTGTTCCTTCAGGTTCATAAGTTCTTAATTATGAAAACGTATGACCGTTCATTAGCTTTTAAAACCGCAGAAATTTTCGCCGTTTATTCTAGCAGTTGGCATCATGATCACAATTATCACGCGAATACAAAAATTACGAGAATACCAATCCCCAAATTTTGACCGACCTTGCTCACTGAAAGCCCGGCCCACGCGGCGTTCGCCAAAAACACACTCGGATATTGGGTAGTTCAACTTACCGCATCATCTGTGGCCTTCGTTTGTCCTTTTATTTCATTTTCAGCCACCTGCTTTTATTTCTGTTTTGAAACGAAAGAATACCGTCCTTTAATTTTGGGTGCAGAATAATTGTTGGCGTTGTGCAGGCAGTTAAATTACAGATTTTCGTACTGATTTATGCATTATTCCTCTATTATTCTACCCACATGGCGCTGTCGCGACCGCTGCATGGCCCAAGTACATAACACGATTTCTGCGATCATAGTTGTTTTCTCGCCTAGATCATTTGTATTTCTGTGCGCAAAGTTACTATCTGTGACTGAGCCACATGTTTATTTGTCTTATTTGACGCATTGTATACACTGACGTTTGCTTAAACCCGTAGATTTATTGGAAACTCATACGTATTTTTAAATATCTTATTGCGAGGTTTTGTGTATACAAGCAGTGAACCTTTGTTTCCAGCGACTCTTTTTTTGCCCTTTAGCGAGTTGTATCTTCACATTTGTATATTTCATTCTATCTTTGCATTTCTAATATATATTTTGCAGAACTCCCACTTTTTATTTGTACTCACTGCTGCGAGTGTTATCTGGGTGGAATTACAATACACGAGTTACAGCTGCGCCTGCGCAATCGATTCCAACGAGGGTTAGCGTCATTGAGGTTTCTTCCTGACCGTTGCACATGTAGAAAAAAAATGTAAACAAGGTTATTGAATGACAAAGATTCATCAAAATATTTGTCCTCAACTTATTCATTTCATGGCCTTTGCATTTTTCATATAAGCTGCATGCACTGCTTTGCTGGTTTCGAACTGATATTGACCCTTTTCGCGGCGATACCGTGGGCGCTGCCATATTTGATCACGTGGTGACGTGTCCATTTCTTGCCTCAACTGCCTCCGTTGCCTCCTTGTTTACAATGGAAGTGTATGACGCAGGCGCGGCTTAGAAAGCCTCTGTTTTGGGAGATATCATAGACGGTGACTAGGTGGACGACACGAAGCTTTCATCGCAGCTTCAGAGAAAATGCAAAAGCGCTTTCGGAGCTGATTAAGCTATGTCCAAACGGCGCAAGCAGTGTATATAGTGCCTCTTCTAAAAGCGGGGCTAAATATGCATTCCAAGCTTTCGGAGTATGAATTCAGTCAGGATTCGTTTGTTTTGCTGTTTGTTCTTTATTCGGCAAATATTTTGAAGCAGTGGCTTGTCAGTTTCTAACTCAGTGAAGTTCCGCGGTGCGGCCACTATCTGATTATTTTCTGCCTAATCACTCGCGGGTGTGCTCAGTTCCGAATCCGATGGATTTGTTCTTGCTGCGCACAAGGCTTGAAACGTAGCTGTTTTGTACATTGTAATACCTTGTAGCAAATATATATTACAGCTAGTAAATTGCTTACTCTTGTGGACCGTCACGAAACATTCAGCTTTGATCATTGGTGCGCCATAGGTGTAGTCCGTCATTTATTGTGTGTATACAGTGCGCACATATTCAACTGTGCGTCCATTCGCTTATTCTTGATACGTCGGCGATAGAGTGGGCGTAAGTTTTCCTGACATTTGGACAGATGTGTATAGATAACGTGCGTGAAACTTACTATTAAAGGAAGCGGTGCTACGCCCTTTGTCATTGTTTAACGAGTGGTACTCACTCGTACAAAGTTACCTATCAAGAAAGGGGTCAGGCAAGGAGACACAATCTCTCCAATGCTATTCTCTGCATGCTTAGTAGAAGTATTCAAGCTCTTAGACTGAGAAGGCTTAGCAGTGAGGATCAACAGCGAATATCTCAGCAACCTTCAGTTTGCAAATGACGTCCTATTCAGCAACAATGGAGACAAATTACAGCAAATGATTGAGGACCTTAATAGAGAAAGTGTAAGAGTTGGGTTGAAGATGAATATGCAGAAGACAAAGATAATGTTCAATTGCCTGGCAAGGGAACAAAAATTTAGGATCGCCCGTCAGCCTCTAGAATCTGTAATGGAGTACGTTTATCTAGGTCAATTACTCACAGGGGACCCCGATCACGAGAAAGAAATTCACAGAAGAATAAAATTGGGTTGGAGTGCATACGGCCGGCATTGCCAAATCCTGACTGGGAGCTTACCACTGTCGTTGAAAAGAAAAGTGTACAATCATTGCATTCTACCAGCGCTAACATATGGGGAAGAAACTTGGAGGTTAACAAAGAAGCTCGAGAACAAGTTAAGGACCGCACAAAGAGCAATGGAACGAAAAATCTTAGGACTAACGTTAAGAGACAGGAAGAGAGCGGTGTGGATCAGAGAACAAACGGGGATAGCCGATATTCTAGTTGACATTAAGCGGAAGAAATGGAGCTGGGCCAGACATGTAATGCGTAGGATGGATAACCGATGGACCATTAGGGTTACAGAATGGATACTAAGAGAAGGTAAGCGCAGTCGAGGTCGGCAGAAAACCAGATGGGGTGATGAAGTTAGGAAATTTGCAGGCGCAAGTTGGATTACGTTAGCGCAAGACAGGGGTAATTGGAGATCGCAGGGAGAGGCCTTCGTCCTGCAGTGGACATAAAATGTAGGCTGATGGTGATGATGATAATGATGATGACTCACTTTTGCCAACGTTCTGGGGATGAAGCCCTTTCTTTGAAGGTTAGCGATACAAGGCTGGCGGCTGAGCAAATTTATGTATCCTCGAGCAAATCCGTACATCACGAAGTGCCGGTAACACGTTCGAACAGTTGCAGCAGCGGTCCGCGAACTTCGCCACACAGATTCATTCTATTCCTTAACATGTCAGTGACTATTTTTGCAGCCAACTACTGCACGCATCTTCAATCCACATTATTCAATCTAGCATGATTGGAGCACAGTGTGTTAGCGAAAACTCAGTTGCATTTCCGACAGCTGATAGCACAGAAGCAAGGTAGAAGCGGTAATGGTTTCGTATGCGTGCGCGGTCGCTGAGGAGAGGTATGGCGCAACGCCGTGAGCGCCACCTCGTTTCTCTAAAACAAACTGCTCCGCGAAAAGGGTCGATAGTTCTAAAGTTCATGTGATGTTTTCTTTACTTATTAATTAGACAAAAAAACGCGGAAGCATTGATATGAGTTATTTCTGCCACAATTTTTGGGGCAAACGAACATATTCTTTTATGAAAGCATACATATTGTAATGGACAGTGCATAGCGTTCAATAATTCGTTCGCAGCATCTAATATACAATGGAATCGGCAATGCAGTTATTATTCATGCACTTGATCCCTCGACAAATTCTATAAGGAGGAGGCCGCGCTGCAACCTGAGACCCCCCCCCCCCCCCCCCCGAACAAAATTGCTGGCTATGCCACTGGCATCTTCTGATAACGCGGAGTGATAACCACTGTGCAGCAAGGGACCGCAAAGCTAAGGAACACGTTCCGGAGTTGTGTCCAGTAGCGCGTACTTTTCGTGTTCGTACCTTCTCGTCATTTCGTCTAGAAACGTCTCGTACTCCGGCATGAGCAGCATGCAGAATAAGAAAAATGGACTCATGTCTGCAAGCTCAAAGAACATTTCCAGTAGGAAATTTGGCCGTTCCTTAGAAAGTTATTTTTCAAAATGATCAAATTTTCTCCACGATGCTGCAGTAGGAGACGCCCAACACGTTACATTTTTCTTGTTTTTGTCTAGGCCCTGTGTCGTACAGCGAGGGGTAGGATGCTCCAGCTCGCTGTTTTCTGGTGAATGCGGCGAAAACATTATATTCCCCTTTCCGGGCTTTCTGTCATGGCATGCCTTCTCTTGTTCGTAAGCAGTGTCATCGTCCTTGCTCTGGAAGAGTTCAATGTAACGACAAACATCTGTGGGAAAAAACTTCGCCTAAGTCATTTTAATTTATGTATTCCTCATCTGTAATGTTCCCATATTCGTCAGGGGCTTGGTGAGAGATAGTAGTGTCTGCATATTCTTCATTGGGAGGCTCAAGAACAAGTCAGCAGCATTGTCAAGCGTCAGAAAATGCTTCGCCATATCCCAAAGAAGAAAGGTCAGGGCAATCGTTAGTATTGCATTAGCTTTTAAAAAAACTTACTTGCACTAACGTCTGCAAAAGAAATGCGCCGGAAAGCGGCGCAGCTGCAAGGCATGGAGTCATACTGAACACATGCGTCTTCTATCCGTCATGTAACAACCTTTTCTTGGAGCACTAATACTCTGTACTGGAGGGCGAACTAGAATTGTTCTTTTGGTATTTATTACGTGGCGCCACCAGTCGGACAAGTACATAATATGATGGCGCAGTAGAGAGATTCATTGCAGCTGACACCTCCAAATGACAATGTTTTAGAACTATAAAATCTTGATGGCAACAGTTATGAATAAAATTCGAAGTTGGATACAAGGACCGTTTTTGTTGTATGGTGTTTCAAACCACATTTCTTACCATATATTTTATGCTAAGCGCTAATCTGTCCCCACTTCTTATGTAGTGCTGCTCTGAACTATGGCGTCTATTACGGCTTGAAATTTGAAGTATTCGTGTCAATTTTAAAAAGACATTTTCAATAAATGTTCTAATCCTTATATTTATGTCATTACATAAGCGTCACAGCATTGCACTGTCATTAACACAAATTTATGTAATGACGCTGATATTGCGCAAGTACAATGCACCTTGGATAAACGATAAATTATTTCAGTTGACGTTATACTTTAGGAATATTGGCCAGTAAATGGTTATTCGTTTAGTGACCGGAACAGGGATAGAAATAAATGTATCAAGAAAATCCAAGCTACATTTTCTTGTAAAGTGACATTTCCTTGAAGTGCGTGATTACACCTGCAGGGTGGAAAACTTTGAAACTGCGCTATTTCCTAGAAAAATGCGTCAGTGCAACAGTTAACCTGAGCGGATTGTTATCGCACCACCCACATTGTTTCCTTTTTGACCAGGAGAGTATCTCATAGCATTGTCTCACTCTGGTTTCCACCGCCATCATGAGGTCAAATGCTATTGTCTGGCCTCTGTATAATGCATTTTGGGAACTTTCTTGCTATGCTCTGTAAGATGTACTGCAAATGTGTACTGCTTATTCTATA
The DNA here is from genome assembly GCF_013339745.2 of Dermacentor silvarum. Classification (NCBI taxonomy): domain Eukaryota; kingdom Metazoa; phylum Arthropoda; class Arachnida; order Ixodida; family Ixodidae; genus Dermacentor; species Dermacentor silvarum. The sequence continues at coordinate 153,121,734 of NC_051157.2, read as the reverse complement.
GTGTCACAAATGTACTTGTAGTTATTGTGCCGCCCTATGGCACTACCCCAAGAGGGCGCTGTAAGTACCTTTAAAAATAAGTAAATAAATGAATAAACCAAAGTGGCCGTAGCAGGTGTATAGTTCTATCATAGCTGAGAAGATGGCATTTTCGACAAAATGCACGAATATAAGAAAATCCAGAATGACAACCAGGTCAGATCGGTTGCCGGCTTGAACGTTTTTGGCGTCAATCATCTGGCGGTCACAGTCGTACGAAGTCTATCGCTTTGACACCGGTAGTTCACTTCATGCTCTCCAGTCTTTGGTTAGCGAGCGCTACGCAATCTTCTTGGATTTTAACATGCTAGCGTTAAAGGCCCCCTGTCGCAGCAAATCCGGCGTCAGCGTCCGTGTTGTTCTCGGCGTCCGCGGCCAGGAAAATCATCCCGAACCACCCAGACCACGCAGGATCTACGCGAGGCGCAGAGGCGCAGGTGAACTAATCGAACTCCTCAAAGTAGAATGCGTTAGAAAAATCGGAAAGTACGACGTAGCCGCAAACCACAGACGGGATAGCGTCGGATTGTAATTTTCGATATACGAGAAAACATAATTCTCTTACGGGGAAACTCAAACACAAGCCGCTTTTCAAGCATTTCTACCACTCACACAGCGGCGCGCCGCGGTTTTCTCCTTGCAAACATACCATCTAGATGGCGTTCGCCTCCTCGGCAGCCGCATGTGGCGGCTAAGTTGGAGAAAAAAGAAAGCTGCAGTTGGCCAGGAAGCTGGATAAGCAGCCAGGTATCTTTGAATCTAAAAGGCGAAGCTTAAATGTCCTCCAATTTTAACAGCGAAGCTGTTTAAGCCAGTCATAAAAAGTGCGCGTTTCACGAAAAGCCAAGCGCGCCGTAGCCATGGCAACCAGTGACGCCGCAGCTGCTAGAACACCAGGCATAACCTCGTGACGTCTTGACAAGCCGCGCATGCGGAGTAGCGACAACCACGAAGCTTCTATCGCTAAGCCACGCCCAGCGACGGAGACACCCCGCGCAACCTGGTTCCACCGCGCTACCGCCGCGCCGCAGCTTGTGAGACGTTGCGCGGCGACGCTCAATCAGATGCAGCCATGGAACGCCGAAAGAAAGTAGGTACTCCTGAAGAAGAACCAGCACATCCTGAAGCGACGATTGCCGCGGTACAAGAACGACAACGGCAGCGACGAGCAGATCCAGGGACGCGATTTTGTAGTGAGGTATTATGACTTATTCTACACTAGTCTTATCATCCACCGCTAACGGCCAACTGATCCCGTTCATACTGCGATCGGACCGTCGCTCCGACCACTGACAAAGCGCGACAAGCGCGAAAAGGCATTATGACCGGAAAGGCATCGCTACAAAATACCGGCCCAGAATACGCGGCCAGGGAAAGGGAGAACAAGAGACGACGAGAAGAAATTGCCGATCATGCACCGTGAGTGGAATGCTGCGCGTATGCAAGCTCTATGTCAGGATCCAGCCTACCAGGAGGCCGAGTACAAGCGGCGCAGAGCTCGTGATTCTTCCGGCGGTGCCGACGCGCGATTCCAACGTACCAGCACCAAGGAGGCTACGTGAAGAGGTGCTGCGGACGCCATCCGCGTTTCACCATTTCCCCGCATTAGCGCCGAACGTTGCCGGTGTCCGTGACTGCAGCAGGCGCCTCTGGCGGCGGTTCATCCGGCGTGTCGTCTGCTGCGCGCCGCCCGTACACTGTGCATAGCTTTCGCCCCACTTCCCCTACGTGTGCTCGGACTACAAGTGCTTCCCGAGGCGTTCCCCGATGCCAAGGACCACGAGGAGATGCTTATACACCTCGTATAACTTAACATCACTTGGCATTACATCGTATAATTTAGCATCACTTCGTACAGCCAGGACCAGCTAGAAACCGTTCAGCTCCGCTGTGTCTTTAGCCTTGCGCCAATAGTACAAGCTACACCGCTTTTTTTTTTTCTTCAAGTGGGCAAGTATTCAAGCATCGGGATTCGAGGCGCTGCCCGCTGCCTGCTTTGTCTACCTTTACGCCGTCCGATGGGCGCGGTCTGCTTTGTATACCTCTTCTCAAGGTTCTTGCGGGTTTGCTTTTGCGCGTGTTGCATTTACACCTGACAGATACATGACAAAAAAGTGACAATGTTAATGCATGGGCATCTACATACGGGCTGGCCATGTAATGCGTAGGATGGATTACCGGTGGACCATTAGAGTTACTGAATGGATACCAAGAGAAGGGAACCGTAGTCGAGGATGGCAGAAAGCTAGGGGGGGGGGGGGGGGGAGGGGGGTTATGAAGTTAGGAAATTTGCAGGCGCAAGTTGGAATCAGCTAGCGCAAGACAGGTGTAATTGGAGATCACAGGGAGAGGCCTTCGTCCTGCAGTGGACAAGAATATAGGCTGATTATTATGATGATGATCTACATACACTAATTCATTCTACATATTACATGGCCTGTCCAGCTGCATTTCTTTTCTCTTAATGTCAATTAGAATTTCGGCTAACCCTGCTTGCTCTCTGATCCACACCGCCCTCTTCCTGTCTCTTAAAGCTAGGCATAACATGCTTCGTTCCATCACTTTTATTGCGATAGCAATTATATGGACACTCAAAAGCAGATTTCTGCCGTCGGCGTCGCCGTCGTCGTCGCCGTCGACGTGAGGTTCCGTATGACGTCAATGAAGATGAAATCGTCGCCGCGCGCCGAACGCTGTATGTGCGAGTGAAAGGGCGCGAGGGACGCGCGCTTTCACGGGGAGTGAACGCACGGCGGAGAACAAACGCGCGTTCTGCGCTGTGCTCCCTTAAGGGCTGCAGAAGTAGGCGTCTCTTTCCTCCTCTACAATCACCATATATGTAGAGCAAACGCGCCTTCTTCCGACGCACGAAAGGCCATGGAGGGGAGGAGGAGGGAAGGGAGGCGGCGTTTAGCTGCGGCACCAAGTGCCTATTTATATCAGAGGCTCCGGCAACAGTCACCAACGCCGCACGCATTTTGAGCGAACGCGGGCAAAACGCCGACGGCGTCGACAACAGTTCTGCGTGTTGCCGGTGCTGCTGCATGTCCAAGTTTATACAGCTGATAAAGCTGCTATCATTACTCCGTATAGCTCTCTTCAAATTTGCTATCGCAATTGATGCTTCGCCTTTCAGGTGAAACTGCGACAACGTTTTTCAGTGGTCCTTAACTTGTTCTCGAGCTTCTTTGTTAACTTCCAACTTTCTGCCCCATATGTTAGCACCGGTGAATGATGATTGTAGACTTTTCAACGACAGTGGTGAGCTCCCATTCAGGATATTGTGGTGCCTGCCGTATGCACTCCAACCCAATTTTATTCTTCTCGAAGTTTCTTTCTCATCATCAGGGTCCCATGTGAGTGATGGACCTAGATAAACGTCCTCCTTTAGAGATTCTAGAGGTTGTCTGACGATTCTGAATTCTTGTTCCCTTGCCAGGCTATGGAACATTATCTTTGTCTTCTGCATATTAATCTTCACACCCACGCTTACACTTTCTTGGTTCAGTTCCTCAATCATTCGTTGTAGTTCATCCCCATTGTTGCTGAATAGGACAATGTCATCAGCAAACCGAAGGTTGCTTAGATATTGGCCGTTGACCCTTACTCCTAAACCTTTCCAGTATAAGAGCTTGGATACTTCTTCTAAGCATGCAGTGAATAGCATTGGAGAGATTGTGTTTCCTTGCCTGACCCCTTTCTTGATAGGCAACTTTCTACTTTTCTTGTGGAGAACCAAGGTAGCTGTGGAATCTTTGTACATTTTTGGCAAGATATTCATGTATGCCTCCTGTACTCCTTGATTACGCAATGCCTCTCTATGACAGCTGGTATCTCTAATGAATCAAATGCCTTTTCATAATCTATGAAAGCCATATAGAGAGGTTGATTGCACTCCACAGATTTCTCGATTACCTGATTGATGACGTGGATATGATCCATCCTAGAATGTCCCTTCCTGAAGCCAGCCTGTTTCCTTGGTTGACTGAAGTCAGGTGTTGCCCTGATTCTAGTGGAAATTATCTTGGTGAATATTTTATACAATACTGAAAGCAAGCTTATGGGTCTATAATTCTTCAATTCTTTAACGTCTCCCTTCATATGGATTAATAGAATGTTAGGCTTCTTCTAGCTTTCTGGTGCACTTGAAGTGAGGCATTGCGTATAAAGGGCCGCAAGTTTTTGGGGCATAATATATTCACCGTCTTTTATTAAATCGACTGTTATTCCATCTCCTCGAGCAGCTTTTCCCCGTGTCCTGTCTTGCAAAGCCCTTCTGCTTTAATCGCTAGTATATAGAAGGAGGCTCTGTATCCGGGTCGTCGATAGTTCGAATGAATTAATTACAAAACGGATTACAAGGCCAATAAAGCATCCATTTATTAAAACGTCCACTGCCACGGAAGGCAACATACCTCGTGCCGTTTGCGCGGAGATTAACAAGTGGCTGAATGCTTACACATATTTAGACAACCCCAGTGCAGTTATTGTATACCTCTTTAATTCATAAGCTGTTCACGATAAAGAATAAAATTGCATCAAAATGGCTATAAACTTGTACCCGGTGGCCGAAATAAGCAGACAAAACACAGAAGTTATGCTATGCAGCACGCAATGTGTGGCTCCAAGAGCCAGATGTTTCTGTCTAAACGGCTATTGTTCGTATTCACCAAATTGCAGAGTACGCGAAATTACCCTTTTTTTCTGTCAAGGAACCATTACCTCGGATAAGAAAATGTCTACTACAGCTTATGTCACCCGTGAAATGATGCAGTGCCATTGACAATATTTGAGCGAAAATTGTTTTTTTACAGCGAAGCTGGTAGCCTCTTGTTAGTCGGGATTTTTCCTCACGTGAAAGAAAAAAAAAAAACATCAGCGATTGAATATAAAAGTGCACACATTTTTTGGTATCATGCATACAACATAGAGCACAGCATTCTTTTAAATTCAGAACAAGCACAAAACAAGTTCTTGTACACAAAACAAGCATCGAAAGCACATAATTGATGATAAGGCGCTCCTCCTAACAATGCGAAGCGCGTAGCGCTCCACGCATACGTTTCCAGGTAAAGATTACTGTTGCTGAAGCTCTCGCAGCTACGGCAGCTTGCGAGGTGGGAAGTGACGTCACTAGCCTTTCATACAAATAAATTACCAGCCTAGCAACTGATTTCAGTGTTGTAGCACCTCTATGGGTAGGCAACGCATAGTTAGGACTCCCCAGGAGCCGCGTGAATACGAGGAGCGTCAAAGGGAAAAGAAACGACAATACGGCCAGCGGCTGCGTGCTGTCAGAATTGATGAACTTCATTCCAAAGGGTCTCAGCGCAAGTGCCAAGCCAGGGAGGACCCGATTGCTCTTGCTCAAGTTGGTTTAATGTTGGTGACTTTAAGGCGACTTTACTGTTGTCATTGCAAAACCCGACACAAAGGACTGGTTCCTGCCGTATCACAACATTGAACTTGCATGCTAAAACGACTACAACCACGCGATACAGATTGTGTTTGGCCACCAATGTAGTGAAAATGGTCGCGCGGCCCATAACTGTGTACCACAGCGACGACAAAGCGATCGTCACTAGCATTACTCTAAAATAATAAAGCATTGCATACCGCCCTCCGCAGTTGCAGTGGTGGTTTTCAAGAGCTTCCCTGGACATCCGCTTTCGCTGGGCTGGGATGACGGGTAATGTTTTAGGAGCGAAGCTCCTTAGGCTCTCACGATGTCCGTTGTCGCCGTCGTAGCTCCCCGTCGCGCACGCAGCGCGCATACAGATCGCGCACAGGTGTTGCGCTGCGCCGGCGCCGCTTCGAAACCCCTCTCCGAGCAAGCGCAAGACGTCATGCGCAGAACCGTTCGCAGAGCGCACGCAGCGCGCATACCGACCGCGCGCAGGTGTTGCGCCGGCGCCGCGCCACTGTCGCGACACTTAGCACTGCATTATGGAGGAGCACTAACATAAGCGCAAACGTCGTGACTCTGATCCTACACTTCGAGAACGAGACGCGGCAGCCCAACGGCGACGCCGCGAAGCTAACCCCAAACTACGAGCACGAGAAGCAGCAGCATGCGTCAACGGCAGCAACACCACGAACCAAAAGCTCGAGCAGCAGCCGTAATCGTCCAAGGAGCTTCGCTCCATTATCAGCATTCACATCGTGGATCGGCTGCCAATTTTTTTTTTCCATAGTTATACAGGTCACTTGGCTGCTATGAATAGTGTGAACTACTATGCCGTTGCTGATTTTAGTGATTCCGTCAGTGTTTTTTCACCAAGCACCGAATCCTCCATCATGGATGCCTGCAATCGTGGAGGCTTATCACTATCGTCATCTGCGCTTCTTTACTACGGTCGACGCCATTGTAATCAGTGTGACTGCGAAAAACCGAACGCCACCACACTGGCAGCTTGTGTCGAACATTCTCATTGTAAACACATGCCATAATCTGCGGCGCAACAAAGCCTGTTCTGTGTTCCAAAATAAATACTCAAGCGCTTACTTTATTATTGTCTGTGTGGCGTGCGAACTTTCCCGCTAATTTCCTGAGCCCGGGCCAGGAACCTGGCACGTGCTTTTAACAATTAAGTTTTTTCCGTCCGTCCGTCCGTCCATCATTGGTGTTGCGCAAAAGCGCAGTAGTTAGCGAGCTGACTCCCAAATACAAATTATTTATTGTCTCACATGTGTCGGCGGTGGTGGTGTCACGCTGAAAAGTGGGCCTATCCTGGTGATAGTGCAGAAAGGGTCCAAGCTCAATGGTACATACCTCTGTGGGCTCGGGGACCTGCAAAGCGCCCTTGACCTACCCTTGTCACACGTGGCACCCAAAGAGACAAAATCACTAGCCCTACCCCGTCGAGAAAATGGGGGTAAGCGAAGCTTGTTGTTCGATTCTAGCTAGAGTTCTTCCGAAGCCCAGGCGAAACGTCAGCGAAGAGCCGCGGACCCCGAGTGGCGGGACGCAATAATGAGGCCAAACAGCAGTGAAGAACCGCCGACCCTGATTTTAAGGCAAACGAAGCGGAAAGCCTGTGACAGCGTCGTCTTGTCACAAGCTTCACTTACCCCCATTTTCTCGATGGGGAAAGGCTGGTGATCTTTTTCTTGGCCGAATAGTGATAATGACGCTGGAAATACTAGACGGCGTGACGACAACATAACGTTTATGACGAGAATGGTCATTGTCAGCGTCAGGCAATGAACTGCCGGACCACGCAAACCTATTTTTTGGCAGTTAACTTCTGTCGACGTAAAATTGTATGAACTACGTGAAACCAAGGCTCAGAAAAGTGGCTACGAAGTAGAATAAGCATGGGAGGGTTAATCAAATATTTTTATCGAGCACAAAGCGAATCTAGCTAGAGTCATCGTGGAATGCAGCTGTCGACATTACCATGGTACAGTTTTGGCATTTTGGAAGGATAAAAACGTGCTCGACAAGCGGCGACCTTTTAAAACGTTTTGTCTGACGATGGCTCTGAGTGGGTGCGGCGGCGCAGCAGCAACCAAGTTGCTCAACACATTTCTGGCTTGCTTCGCACATGCTGCCGCTAACCCTCCACTTCTTGGAATTGAGCATTGATTTTCGAACTCAGCCTTAGTCACCATGAGATGCAGCTGTCGATGCTATCGCGGTGTAGTTCTGGCATTCTCTCAGAGAGGAGACGCCATAGACGATTAGCAATCCCTTGAAACGTTTCAGCCGACAGATGGTCTTCTGTAGCAGTGGCGGCGGTTTGTCGTTATTCAATTGTTTGTCAGAAATATTCGAAACAAACTGTGTTTGGTGGGGCTGCCGCTCCTAAACAAGTGCTCTCCAATTGTGTATATGTTGCGGTCATATAGAGCAGGTGTTACGCGATAGCATTCTTTGCTACTTCGGGAATTTTGAGCCTGTCTATGTTCTGGAGTTCGAGAAATGCACATAAACTCACTATATTGTTCCCAGATTTATTTAGTTGAAATCTATGGCTTTATGAAACTTCGTGGCTGCTGTTTGGCCAGAGGCTTACTCTAATTTTAATGCAAATTGTATTCTTTGTCTACATCTTTCTATCTATCTATCTATCTATCTATCTATCTATCTATCTATCTGCCTGCCTGCCTGCCTGCCTGCCTGCCTGCCTGCCTGCCTGCCTGCCTGCCTGCCTGCCTGCCTGCCTGCCTGCCTGGCCTGGCTGCCCTGCCCGCCCTGCCTGCCTGCCCTGCCTGCCCTGCCTGCCCTGCCTGCCCTGCCTGCCCTGCCTTGCCTGCCTTGCCTGCCTTGCCTGCCTTGCCTGCCTTGCCTGCCTTGCCTGCCCTGCCCTGCCTTGCCTGCCCTGCCCTGCCTGCCTTGCCTGCCTGCCTGGGCTACTACATATGTGCTCATGGTCGTGATGCCATTGTGGTTGTTCTATCGTCGTCACTTCAGCATCGTCATCTGACTGTGGTCCTGCCGTCACCGTCACGCCTTCTACGCCGAATAACCCTAGCTGTCTAATAGTTTGGGTCACTAGATATGTAGTCCTTATGCCGTCGTGGCCGTTGTACCACCGTTATTCAAGCTTTGTCATCCGACTCTCATCATGTCATCATCATCAGACAGTAGTCATGCATTAGCTGTAAAAGCGTATTCGTGAGGCACATGTGGTCGTTTCACCATCATCACTCGAGCCTTGTCAGTGACCTTACGTCAAGCTGTCTCCGTCGTGCGATCGGCTTCACCACGCCGTTTTTGTAATACACTCACTGTCATCCTATCGTGCTGACACCATAGTCATGCCATTGATGTCATTGCGTCGTTGTCATACGCTTGTCATCATGAATTCGTTGTCTTGCCACCGTCTTGATCATTTCATTATCGGAATTCTAACTTCATCCGGCTCTTCCCATGCCGTCGTCATTACGTAATCGTCCTCCCACAGTCATCGTCAAATCATTGGCGTCTAGCTGTCATCGTCACGCCATCGATTTACCATCGTCCTCACTTCAGAAACGTCATACTATTGTCATGCCGCAACGTCGTACCGGCTTCGTTGTTCAATGGACGTCAAGCCACCTTCGCCGTTCTGTTGTACTGCCGTCATCAAACAGTCTCTGTCATGAACCGTTGTAATACTTTCGCCGCCATGCAGCGTGGTCCGTGCCATTATCATTGTCATTTCCAGTTCGTTGGTTGACTCGTCATGTCTTCGTCGTTGCTTTGTTTTTCGCTTGCTATAGGGCACAAGTTCGCCCAATAAACTCTCCACTATGAATTTGTACGAACTCGCCCAACTATCAGTTCTGCTGAAACTCTCCAAGTTTACCGCCAACGCAGTTTCTCTTTCTGTCTGTCTGCTTATCAGGCGGCTCACCGTCTCCTACGTCGCAATATTTTTGATTTCGTACTGTGTTTGTGCACGTGAATGAACTGCAAGAATGCCCGGCTGCTGTTGCGCTCCCAACTGCAAGTCGAACTATATAGGAGAGCCAAGCGTGCGAGTGCACGTCCTTCCTGACGACCCGGTGCGGCGGTTCGTTCCCGAAAGGATTTTCGGTGAGAGTGGTTTCCCGAAAATATTTTGCTCAGACGAAGAAGACAGTGGTAAGATATTCCCTATGATTCGATACAGGGGCTTTTTAGTAATGCTATTCACGTTCTTGCGGCTGAACGTATCCAGCACCAGCTTAATCGGCCTGTTGCGTTGTAGGAGCCTGAAACATGAACATACTTCTTTTGCTGTATGGAAAGTCAAACCGAGCCGTTTACGTTTTCGGCATTATGAAGCGTGTTCCCACGTAATTCGTTTACATGCGAAGCAGCTTATGGTCGGGGCTATGTCACTCCCTTCCTCCCTCCATCCATCCATACGCCGTGCGTCCACACCGCTACTGCGCATGCGCACCTTCCTCCCCCTCCTCTCTTTTCCTTGTCTCATCTCCTCTCCTCTCGGCATTCATGCGCATCCTCCTCCCCCTAATCTCCTCTCCTTGTCTCATCTCGTCTCCTCTCGGCATTCCTCCTCTCCTCTTCGACGTTCCTCTCCTCTCCGGATTGCGCAACGAATGGCTACACCTGCGGCTCCGCGCGCAATAACGCAAAGCAGCTTAGGTTAGAGGCGCGACGGTAGGCACCCCAGAGGCACCGGCAACAGTCGCCAACGCCGCGCGTGTTCGGTGAGAACGCGGGCAAAACGCCGACGGCGTCGACAACAGTTCTGCGCGTTGCTGGTACGCAACGCCACGATGAGTGCCATGGACAGCGCCAGCGTCAACGCCAGTGTCAGCGCCGTGGTCGACCCCATGGCTGCTTCGCATACTACTCAGGGTTCCCCTACGGGAATATGGTGTAATTTTTGTCATTTCAGCTCTCCGCGAAGCATTTTGTAGCTAGCGACTACGTTAAAACGTCAAAGTACAAAGATGTGAAGACGGGGAAGATTATTGAAGTGCCACTGAAAGTCTTCCGGCTGAAGCCGGATGCGGTACCGAGTGTGTTCCCGAATTGCCCTCAATACATCTCTCGTCAAAATGCATGCACTCGGGGAGATCCGGAGGAGAAAAGAAAACGTGTTGAGGATGAATCGCTGCGCATTGCCATGGGAATATGTCTGGAAGAAAAACAACAAGACAAGAAGAACAAAGTCACAAGCTTTTCTGAATTTCTTCATGCTCTGCCAAGCTTCAACACCTCACCGTTTTGGTGTGTGATCAACATGGACTCGAATGTTCTATTCCTGGATTTGACTGTTGATCAGGGCGCCTCTGTGCGTTCATCAGTGATTGTTCGAGACAGCATGTTTGTCGAAGTGTACTTTCGGGAAACTTGCAGGCGCAAGTTGGAATACGCTAGCGCAAAACAGGGGTAATGGGAGATCGCAGGGAGAGGCCTTCGTCCTGCAGTGGACATAAAATATAAGCTGATGATGATGATGATGATATTCGGGAAACGCGAATTGTGGAACTTGATGGTGTCAGTGGGCTTGCACAGTTGCAGGACTTGCGGCAACTAAGTGACATCTTTCATTAAGTTGAGTGTCTGCGCACTCCTTATTCTTCCAACAATTGTATCGTGCTTATAAATGACTGAGGCAACAGCAGGGTGCAGAACAAGAATGAACAACGTTTTAATGCATGCGTCGTATTTATAACATTCTAGAAGTACACTGCCCATGTGCGAGCCGTATCGGCTGTAGGTGAATAGCACGTGCCCGATACAACAATGTTCAGTGGGCTCATCAAGTGCTTGTAACTGTGGTGGTACTGTTGGAGGAGTTGATATGCAATGATCAGCAGCATCAGCTACAGGAATGGCACCTAAAAATCGTGAAATTTATAAACTCCCAAGTGGAGCTCATCCTTAACAACGCAGCGCGCTACTCGTCAGACCTGCTGGTATTTGCAAGTCTCCTCTACATGATTTCGCCGCACGCATACCGATTCCTGAGAGGTTCACTCTAGGTAAAGTTGCCTCATCCTGAAACAATGAGACGTCTCTGCTCCGCTCAACAGGTTAGCCCAGCCAAAGAACAGCAAGACTCCTGTTTTCTGTCATACGCTAAGAAGGTTGCTACCACAGTGAAAGAAAAGGAAAGTTAGTAATTTTAATGATGGTCCACATTCAGTCATACTTTGACTTAACAGCTGGATCAATAACAGGTGCAGCAGTCAACACTGCAAGCTAGGCAATAACAGCGTATGTTTTTTGACTCAGAGTATCCTTTCTAACCACAAAGATGTGCATATTTTGCCAGTGGCTACAATTGATGCAAAATACTTGCATAATTTTTTGTTAATGTTAATTGTCAAGCTTGATCATACTGGGTTTAAAGTGATTGCTGTTATATCTGACAATTCTATCAACAGAAAGACAATGTCGGTGTTTTCAAGCCCCCGAGACTAAGCATAGTTTATCAACATCCAGCCGACCAATCACGACCTTTGTTTTTTGTCGTGGACCCTGTACACTTGTTGAAATGTGTCAGAAATAACTGGTTAAACCAGCGCAATGTAGTAAGGCGCATTTACTTTCCAGATCCGAAAAGTACAGACCCTAAACGCAAAAGTTTTGACAGTATCATTCAACACTTTGTGTGAGCTGCATGAGTCTCAACAAAATGAGCTTTTGAAGATTGCTCCGACATTGTCATTGAAGGCATTAAATCCTTTTAACATGGACGTGTAAAATGTTAAGTTGGCATTAACAATATTTAATTCATCAACTGTGGCAGCACTTCGTAATAGCAACCTTCAGCTTGCTAATAGCACGACTCAGTACATCAACACGCTGCAAACATGGTGGAATATTGTTAACGTAAAGACTCCACGAAAGGGCCAGTGGCTTTCCGACTACCTGCAAAAGCCTATAACCTCAACAACTTGTCCACAGTTACAGTTTTTGGAAAAAAATGATGCAGTGGCTAGACCACTGGGAAACCTTGAAGCGCGATGCAGGACATTTACAAGGGAAACGCACTCAGCTTTACGTCACACAACTCATACGCTCCACGAGATCACTATCTCCTGCCTTGAAGAACTAGGTATGCAGTGTGTTTTGCTGGGCAAGTTTCAGATAGATTCTCTCGAGGATCGCTTTGGTCAGTACCGTCAGTTGTCTCGTGCAAACTATCATGTGTCAATTAGACAGATTTAAGAGTCCGAGACAAAGCTGCGGTTACAGAAAGTGCTCGAGTTGCCAGACATTGACATGCTGTGCGATGATCCTATCAATAGTTCCAGCTCGCTGCTAAACCAATTTGTTATCACAGTTAGTTAGTCACCTTGTATTTCCCGAGGGATCAGTTATAGCCCGCACAGAAACTTCACGTCTCCTTATGGAATTCTTAAGAGAGACTGGTTTGATGGACATATGGTGAAACCATTCAGCGATATTGTAAGAGACGCTCAAGCGGAGCAATTTCCGGCCATGATCATCAGGCTAAACCCGCCTGTTGCTACAATTCACCACCTCCACCACAGTTAGTGACAGTTATATTGACAAAGTGGCACGGCTTCCAGCTGTCACATATGTTGCAGGCTACTGCGCTCATGCAGGACTAAAGAAACTGCTATGCCAATCATGCAATGAAAATCTAGTAATGGATGATGCAGAGATAGATATTACGAGAAATTTCCTTATTACGAGCATAACCAGGCGTGGGCTGTAGTTCCCGCGTGAACTTGTTATAAATGCTGTACTTACCACAGAAATAGTGCTCGACAAGCCTCGACAATAGTGCAAGTCCACGCTTCGCCACTCAGTTTTTTGCACTTTCTTAAAGTATTAGTGGCTCTTGTGTACGGTATCCTAAATGATATTTATGGCCTGGATGTTTGTGTTAATGGGCATTCTCAACATGTCACGCATTACATTTTGTATGCAGCAGCAAATACCCTTCAAAACAACTTATGCAAAACAGCAAACGACAAGTTGTCTGCCATAAAGGCAAAGCGAAAACTTGAAATTGTTAGAAGTTGAGGCGTCTTTTATGCAGTTTTGTTTCCACAGTATACTTTGTAAATAAAATGCTTGCTTCTCTCATCAATGTCAAATAAAATACCCAGCGTCCTACCATTCTCCAGAAGGCTTCTAATCTCTATCTTTCTGTTCTGCTTCACGAAAATCATGCACGTCTGTGTCCTGCATGCTTGAAGCAATAATTTGTGCCAAAGCAGTAAGGGCATTCATAGAAATGTTATTGTACCAATTTCTTCCCGACACTGAGTTGCATGTGCACCTTTACTAATAATGTTTTGCTCTACACAGAACAGACTGTCAAGCTGTGTAAAATAAACAATCTTATGTTGAGTGAGGGGCAGAAATGAGTGTCATTTTATGAGTATTCGTGTTTCTTCGACTTTAAACTGCTGGCATTTAGTTTCATGTAATGTTAAATGTTGCCATTTTTCTAACAAACCTGTTAGAGCTTTTGAAGCTTTATAAAAGAACATCTGGAAGTATTTAATATATAGGAATCACGGCAAGGTTGAAAAGTGATTACCTCATACCTACGTGATATGGAGGGGATACCCAACACTGATGATAAAAGTTAAATTCAATTCCTTCCAAACATTTAGAAAACGGTTTTTTACATGTATACCCCAAGCGCCTTCTTTAGGCGCGAGGCTCCAAACTGTGACGATTTTTCCTGACCGAACTGCGTACATAACTGTAGACGCAACATTTTAGTTAGTTTATACGTGTAACACGAGAGAGTGAATTTAATTTTATTTCGCGACAATGTGCCGCTTATATGGAGTGAACGGGCGAAGTGAAGCCAACTTCTACTACGATCTGACCTGCGTGACGTCGCGCCGCCGTGTGGGGGCTTTCAGTCTTCTAGTCGGTGTTGGCTCAGCCCGCGAAGTCGTCGCGACAACCCGTGGCGGCCAAAGTATCGCAGCAAACCGCAGCTGCATGCAACTGCAGTGCGTATGCGCAGCGTTTGCTTTGCGCACGAATGGGCTTGCGTTCGTGCTCGCGCTCATGTGCTCCAGTCGGGCCGTGCTACGTGGTGGGGACCAGCTTTGTCCTGCAGCAGCTTGACCAACTGATAGTAGCCCCATCCAACTTGCGCATTTTGAAGCGCTGTGAGTACGTCAATACGAAGTGAAATCTTTCAAGGCGTCTAAGCGGGCGCGGCCAGGAGAGAACGCACGCTGGCAAGCACGCATGTGCTTGCCAGCGTACCTTAAGTTTAAGTTTCGCGACGTTCGAGGCTAGTTGAGCGTTCAAAACTAGACGAAATTTGCGAGACCCGACGGCTGCCGCATCGTTAAGCACGGTGGCCAAAGTTTAATTCCTACACAAGCGGGCGCGGTGGAGTGTCACCAGACAATAGTCGGCTTCTTCCGGAAGTACGTAATTATTATCGAAATTAGAAAGCATATTTTCGCTTACTTCAGCCTGTTTGTTGCACTGCATCAGTAAATACACACAGAAACACTAGGAAGGAGCGCACTGATCCAAACACCATTCTTCATTGACGTCACATATTTGCTAATAGCAGCGGCTTATGAGACTCTGCTACACTACGAAATAAGGCGTTAACAAAAGAGCGAGGAGCGTGCTCCTGTTGAAAAGGGAGCGTTCCAGAGAAAGGTCACTTCGCGCTCCGTTTGCGAGCTCCATGTGCCGCGCACGACTGCAATAATTGGCTGAGGTGTTCACAGCAGCTTATGCTATCCGCGAACTGTGTTTTTTCAACAAGCACAAGGCGTGGTGAAGGACTACTTTATTCACCCGCTCACCCGATTCTCGCCACTCGTGTGCGTGATAGTATGTTGTAAGTTGCTTTGGCACCAAAAGCAGACAAGCAGCTGTGTGTTCGCTTTCATACAAAATAATGTGGAGGCTGCCGAGTGATGCTGGCGTAAGTAAGTGCCGGCCTCACTGATGTAAGTAGTGAAGCTGGCGTAAGTGGCCTAAGTAAAATTAAGCGAATCTAGTTCCTGCAAAAGTAATTTAAATTAAAATTAACCTAAATACAATTAAGTTACTAATTTAACATGATAGATGCGATTAAACTTCTGTATTCATTTTGTTGATTCCGAAGTAATGGGGCTCGGTTATTCTACAAGCATGTGTTGCCCCATAAAATAGTCGACTGGTATCGAGCCAAGTCACTCGAGTACAAGCTAGTTTACGTTATAGTGGAAAAGTGGTAGTCGCCTCTTGCACTGCATCTGAGCATGTCGATGATTCTCTAATATTTATATATGGCCACATATACTCGTATTATCGCAAACATTTCTCTTCTAATGCGTAAGCATTTTTTGGCAAGTACGCAAGCCCCGTCACGCGAAAACTGTAATATCTTGTATCTGCACAAAAAGGCGTAATTTGCAAAGATATTTATTCGTTATAAAAGCGTAAATGTAGATGATTGGCAGCTTTATAAGTGATAAGGAACCATTTTAAAAAATGAAAAGAGAATACCCATAGAGAAACATAGGGCTCCACAGAAAATGCACGAAAAGTTTATAGTAGAGGTCTGAAATTTGCTAGAGGGCAAACTTGAAATATGTGGGTGGGCCAAGTGAAATGTGGGGGGTCGGCCATCTTAATATGTGAGGGTGGCGCAACTTAAATTTTGAGGTAGGTCAATTTGAAGTTCGGGGGAGGGGGTTTTTTTTATCTTACATTTGGGGTGGGCAAACTTCAATTGCGGGAACGGTCAACTTGAACTTTTTTGTGGACCTACTTAAATTTGGGGGTGGGCCTACTTGAAATTTGGGTATGGGCCAACTTGAAATTTTCCAGTGGCGCAATGTCCACTTGAACGCTGCCGAGCGTCCTTCGAGTTATGAACCCTTTGCGACCAAGCGAGCGCGTTGAGATGGTTGGCGCGTTTTCATTGGACCTTACTGAGGCGCGAGTTATAATGCAGGCGAGAGCCTGCACGCACAAGGAACGCGCGCATAACTAGGGCTTGCGAGAGTGACAGCGAGGGTGACATCGCATCGCGGCGATACACTCTCCCCTCACGCAACACCTCAGGTTCCACTGTGGCAACTGGTGTTCTCTTTCCATCGTTTGTTCCATCGAGGCATGCTCGTGCCCGGTGTTCCGGTAAAATTGGTACGATCGCTTTCGAGGGGCTTAATTGCGGCGAGAAAATCTGACAATTGTCTACTAAAACCTGAGCATTTTTTGCCACCGGAAATGTCATGGGTACACGCGCATAAGTAAGGAAAAGCAAGTAAGCAAAAGTAAGCAAAAGCGAAGTCATGCGAGACACACAATGCTTACAAAATAGCAAACAATTCTCAGAATTTAGCTTTCTTTCTTTTAATTCTCTAACCGCGAATAATTGATTGGTGGTGTTTCGAGCGCCATTGACGTCGACCAATCCAGCTTCGAGCACAAATATATTCAGCTGTGCAGCAACAGCTTCACACAAGTAGCAGCTCTAGCCTGTGAAACGTGATTGTGGACTGCAGGAGCTTTGTGGCAACCAATTCCGTGACCTACAGGTGTGTCAGTTGTTACTCGCCCAAATTTTTCAAACTTTACAATATACTCATTTTCGGGTGGTTTCGTACATTTTTGTGCAATATGGCAGCTGCTTAACAAGTATTTGGCTCGCAGTTCCCTCATAAATGTTGATAGCATCAAGTACTTTTTTATGTCGATGTTGCTGATTTTTCAATAGGCGTGGAGAGCCTGACGTCATTCGGGTGCGATCGTTTTTTTAAGCATATCAACTTACTGTCCTCTGTCTTTACTGCGCAAGTAATCACATATATGCTGTCTCATTTAACTACGAAACCAACGTTACGTTCAAGCTAATTGCATATGGGTGCACCGAAACCCACTCCATTGGTAGTCGCTTCGACTGCTTATTACTATCAATTAGTTATATTTTGCGTACTGGAGTTAGACCGGATAATACAGTTTTAAAAAGTCGATAAGGTTCGAAAACACGCGAGGTAGTCATTTTCGATAAGAGAACTATCAAACAAAATTTTCTTTGACTTTACGAATCCCCTAAAAATATGACCACGCGTTTGCGCTCCAGAATCGCACTGCGCTCAAACGTGATTGAAAAAAAAACGAATCACAGAACAAGGCGCAACCAAGCTTCGAATCCAGCAAAAGTGACTAAGCGAAGTTACTATCTTGGCAGTGCATTTGAAGACGTGGGGATAGAAAGCCGCAACGGTCGAGACTTGCAAACAATGAGTGGATGCAGGAAGCAAGAACCGAATGAAACAGGAGTTGTTCAACGGACTAGATTAGGACTGCAATATCTATACCGCGTGTTAGAGCACTGCAAATGAGGTTATGAAGAAAGAAGTGACGCTACTGTTTTATTGTCAACATGTCGTCTTCATATCCTCTGAGTAGGAAATGCAACAGAAGTTGTTTTGGAATTTTTTATGCGTTTAAAAGGCAGTCGCAGTGCTGTTGAAACATTGAAATTACTTTCTAGGCTATCCCTGCACCATTACAGCATTCACCGATTGTTAAAATGCAATAATAGAATCTACGGAAAGGATGAATACGAAATATAGGCCTCACTACATATAATCAAGTGAAGCGGTGGCAACGATGCCTTTTGTAAAGAACAGCGCTGTTGGTAGATGTGGTGAAACAGTATGTTGATATAAAGCGGTAAGGATTATCTCATTCTTGCGACTTCCACTGGCAAGCCGTCATGCTACGATCGTCATGATGAACTACAGTGTCCAAGAAGTACAGACGAAGCTGTACACGTTGCTGCGGGAATGACTCTCTCGCGTTTTCAAAGAAGCCAGAGTCTCTTAACCCTAGAATTATGCATTACAAGGTAGACTTGCAAGTGCGACCTTGAGAAGTAAAAGCCCAAATTCTAGCGAAGCTGTTTTTTTCACGCAGTTGCATTAGATATTTTCCTTCGCTTAATTGAAACCTTACACTTTACAACGCTGGTCATTTGTAGCATTTTTAATGTCTTCATTGGAAAGGTTTTCACATACTTGCGACAGTTACTAGCGCGAATAAAGCCGCAATCATAATAGAGGATACAACGAAGAAGTTCTAAACTCACTGTTCATTTACCGATATGCGCCGTTAAATATATAGGGTATACATGGAGCAAAGACTGCATGTACGAAACAAGGATACCACAATGAAGATGTCTACGCGTGTACCTTCAAGAAAAGCTTTCTCTCTGCACTGATATAAAATTTTATAGACGGATTGCTTGCACAACTATTTTCACTCTTTGATGTTAAAAATGCTTCGAATACCAGTTGTGCGTTTTGCTATTTTTTTTGCAAAGAAACTATGTCTCGCAAAGTCAGAGATGACAAGTGCAAGTGTTACAATGTCCAGCTAAATGCGTTTTCTGCCTTTCCGTGATATTTTGCAAATGTTCATTCGGTTTATCAATAATGCAGCATCCATTAACTGGTATTCACGTTTGAATTTCGCATTTGAAGTGAGAAACCCTAATGCAATTTGGTGGCTGTATTTTATAAACTTTTTTGAGGTTTTGTATACTATGGCCCATCCTCATCGTCATTAGTGTGCACAAAACCACCCGCGTCCTTCTCCCGCTGTCACCGAAGCAGGCAATTCGGTAGTGTTAACGGTGGGAAAAAACATATTATGAAGAACACACCCGGTTTCATCTCAAAATAATGCTTAGCATGCTTCATGAGGTTGGCTATTTGTGACACTATGTACCACTTTGTGCTATGGGTGGTGCTACACTTACGGCACTGCTTTATCGGAACGCTGCGGCCAACCGGTACAGTGAGTGTCACTTCCCCAAGAGTAAGTTGGGAACTCCGAGCAGAGTTTGCGACCAGAGGAGCTTTGTCTTAACCCATACCGTCTGTGTCTTCAACCAAAAGCACAGCGTCTCAATGCGTTAGCTGTCACAAAGGAGGAATGCGAGAATACTGCCCTTGCCGCCGTGCCACCATGCGGTACCCATGGGAGTTGTGCGATTTTTACCTTTGTGTTAGACTGCACTATCTGCGGCATCGGTCCACGGAAGCAGTTACACACAAAATATCGCAACTAGTTCCTCAAGAAAGCCTAAAGCTTTAAAATCTTCGCGCCATTTCCTAACCAAATTAGGTTACCACAGAAGCTGCAGCCGCGCAATGTCATAACCATGAAAGTAGCCACAAATATGTTTGCTAGTATATAATACCGAAGTGTGTTAGCGCGTTGTCAATGATCTCCAAAGTTTGGGGCCCAGTGCCAGCAGTTCGTTGCTCGGTATGAAGTTCCTACTGGATTGTCAATCACAAGGTTTTCCTGGCGGTGCAAGCTTTGGTACACAATTAATTTATTTGTCGTCGCT
>NC_051157.2:153062206-153101829 GCF_013339745.2 Dermacentor silvarum | reverse complement strand
GCATCGCTTTTGCTTACCATGTGCTCTACATGAGCCGGCCACCCTAGATCTGATGATATGACGACGCCCAAGTATTTATACTGAGTGACAGTGTTAAGGATGATACTATCATAGCCGTACGGAAAACTAAGTTTGGATTTATTTTTTGTTACCGACATTGAAACTGTTTTATCAAAGTTGATGACCATTTGCCAGTTCTCACACCATTGGTCTATCAAAGCAAATCCTTGTTAAGACTAATTTGATCTTGTCGGCTTAATACTTTTCTATACAACACGCAGTCATCTGCAAATAACCTAGTCTTGGATTCCACCTGACTAGTTATGTCGTTTATGAACAGAAGGAACAGCATAGGGGCCAGAATGGCACCCTAGGGTACACGAGAAACGACTGGCATAACTTCAGTAGTGTAGGCGCGTAACTGGACAAACTGGCGACGATCAGATAAGTAACAGTTAATGCAACGAAAAATTGGCCCATCTCCTAGTATAAGTTTAAGCTTTAAAAGCAGTTTAGCATGGCAAACACGGCCAAAGGCCTTAGAGAAGGCAAGGTAAATTACATCTATTTGTATTTGGTCGTTAATTGCTTTGGCGAAATCGTGTAGGATCTCAACAAGTTGGGTAACTGTAGACCGACCAGTCCTGAAGCCATGCTGGTAGGGGTGGAGAATATTATTGGCCTCAACGAACTCTGTAACGGATTTTAAAAATATGTTCCAAGATTTTGCAGCAAGTACATGAGAGAGAAAGGCCTATAATTTGATTGACAAGAGGTATCACCCGATTTATGGACTGGCACTATTTTTGCAATCTTCCATTCTGCCGGAGGCATCGTTCAGAGATAGATTTATTGTACACAAGGCACAAGTATTTGCTTACAGGCTCGGCATAGCGTTTCAGGAAGCAGTTCGGGATTCCATCTGGACCGTTACACTTTTTATCGTCTAAATTTAGTAATAGTGAGAGAACACCTGCTTCGCTTACGACTGGTGCGCTGAGCGCCTCGTTTTGCTCCATATTATCTGGCCTGTAAGCATGCGTAATACCATTGTCCGGGGCAAATACAGAATGGAAGAATGCGTCATACGCGTCTGCTTGTTGCTTTTCTTTGGTCGGCGATAATGGTTTTGGAGGGTTATCGTTGTGCCTGACGTAACGACAGAATTTCTGGGGGGATTCCTTGATAAAATTGCTGAGCGTTGTACTGCAGAATCTCTGTTTTCCTGCTTTTGTTTTTTTCCCTTTAGCAGTCTGTTTAACGAGTTTATTTTATGGCAGAAGTCTGAGACTGGGCCTAATTTGTTAGATTTCCTCAAGCTTTTTATTCTGCGTTTTAAATGAATTATTTCGCGTGTTATCCATGGATTCTGCTTATTAGTGTTCTTTTGTATTTGTGGGACAAATTGCCTCAAGCAGTGCATAACATGTGCCTTGAACAGTAACCAAATTTCATCAATGCCAGCCGCTCCTTCATTGACTAGCTCGTGGAAGTCATAGTACTCGTGGGCTAGGTAGGTCATAATAGCATCATCGTCTGCTTTATTGAATGCGTATACGCGCTTTTTAGTACCACTATGGCGCATTTGATTTGGAATAGTTAGCGTGCAAAGAACCATGTCATGATCAGATAATCCTTCAAGAATATCGACGTTATTTTTCCTTTCAAAAAGAAATCGCTAATGAAGATAAGATCTAAGATGAGCTTGAAAGCGCCCTGTACACGGGTAGGCTTGGAAACTATTTGGGTCAGGTTAAAGGTAAACAGAATACTCAGCATGGTATTGTTTGTTACATTGGTTGCACTCAGAGAGCTCCAGTTAATATCTGGGAGATTAAAGTCCCCTCCCATTATTATGGCGTTCCCCACCATGTGTTTCGTGCATGTACTCTAGAAGCTGCTGAAGATACGATACGTCAGCTTGGGGGGGTCTGTACACTGCGCCAACACAGACGTGGCTCTGGCCCAACTGAATCCTACACCAGACCGCCTCCACACCTGGGACATCCGGCATCACTGAGTAATTTATGCATTGGCGTAGGAGCAAAGCAACACCGCCACCTCTAGTTGCCCTCTCTTTTCGGACGATGGAGTAGCCCGGTGGAGCCACTTCATGGTTTCCAATGTCAGCATGTAACCATGTCTCTGTCACGCAGACAATGTCAGGTTCAAGAGCGATCGCAGTCGCCTCCAACTGTTCGGTTTGTTCAAAAGGCTGCGTGCATGAACAATGACAACAACTAGGGCCGACAGCGGTTTCGAGTTCGCTTGGCTGGTCGTTGTTCATGCTTTACGTTTTTGTAACTTCCACTATGTCATTGGTTTGGTCATCCCAGGTGTAGAGGAGATTATTTATTTGACTTTATCCGTAAGACAGAAAAACTCTAATCTTTCTGGTTTCGATGCACTTTCGTTCTTTCCCATAGCTTCTTTCTAATTTCTCTTACTGCGGGCGAAAATCCTCGCTAATTGAATATTCCGTTCCCTTGAGCTTTTTTGCAATTAATAAGTATGTTGACTTATCCCGGAGTCAAATAACTTCAGAATGACAGGCCTGTGTTTGGGACTGTCAGCTTGCTGTCGCCCAAGACGGTGGATTCTTTCGATGCCAGCGGTTTTTATTGCTAGCTTATCTTAAAGATTGTTTTCTCAACAGCATCGAGTAGATCTTGGTGCCCCACGCGGAGTGATAAATATACCCACGCGGAGTGATATGCTCAGAAGAGTGGCTGGAGTATTGAACGTATCATGCCAATGATTTTAACTTATTTTCCTTAATACACGTTAAATGTCTTTCTCGTACTCTTAACTGATACATCATTGGCCATAACTTCAATAGAAGGCAGATGGATTGATTGTGTTGATATGGTCACTTAGTTTCCTATAGATAATCATATCTTTTGGGCATGCTGACACGGTTGCAAGTTAGGTATACCACATGAGCACCAGAAATATCCCGTGAGCACTTTCTGTGTTGTGGCACGACACAGTATGCACCTTCTGGGAAACAAAACTGGAACTGTTATACAATGAATGCTATCATAGTAAATAATTGAAGGCGCTCTATAACATAAGTATTTCTTCTAGAGTTTCGAGGTTCAGGACACTTAGGTAATGCAAAAAGATTGAGTAAAAAATGCCATGTCAGCATGCTTCACTTTCATTTCTTTCTCAGAAAATGGTCGCAATTTGTAATTTTTCTTTTGGGGGGGGGGGAGGTGAAATGCTTCAAAATTATGTTTAAGACAGCGATTCTCAGGAAACATTGTATGGCAATAACAAGACAGCATACTTATGTTGACATTTTCATTTCGCCTGATGTTTTTCCAAGCTTTCCCTGGCTGTTTTCATGAAAATTCCCTGGCAGTCTATGACAACCGCAGTTTAGGGGCAAAAAAATATTGTTGTTTATTGCTTGCCAAATTACTGCCAGTACATAATTGTAATTATTACTAATAACACGTCAGTAACTTGAAATGCACTATTAGATTCAGCTGAATTGAAGTACTTGTTTAATAAAGCTGACAAGGGCTTGGCCAAGTTCGTAATTCATGGCAACACGAGCAAAGCACAGAAAATCTTCAAACTCTCCTCAAACCCAATGGCTTCAGTTTCAAACGTGTAAAGGGTGCTTCCCCGAGCCACTAATTTATTGTTCTCCAATTCTTTCGGTTAAGTTGCGAAGCTGCGATTGACTGAGCTTATCGCGAGTTTCGTGCTCTGAAAGCTTTTGCGGTTATATATATTTATACTGGTTGCAAGGAGACCCATAAAATACTCTTACTTTTGACTTATGAAAACGGCAGCACACGCTGCTGATGCATGCCCCGCAAACACGGGCCTTTCATCTGAGTACGCTAGCATTTATTCAACTGTACGTCTCTTTTAGACAATTCGTCACTCTAGCACAATTCGAGGTATATACATAAAGCGCTTTAGATGAGTTTTATTAGACAGGCATCGCAGCGTTTATGGCCGCCGGTCAAGCTTCAGAAAACGAGACCTGCCCACAGTACGCCGCTTAACAAACACAATCCGCGCTTATTTCTGCTCAGTATCCACGTTAAACGTGGTGTATTTCCTTTTTCACGGACATTGACTACGACGGTAAAATGAACAAGCGCGAGCGATCGCTTGCGGTTAAACATTCCCTATAGAAGAATCGAGAACCCGAGCTCGTTACAAACCAAACGACAAATCGGCACTACGACCCGGGTCGCCTACATTACATGCAGCCGGTTCGCGCTACGAAATACGCTCACCTAGTCATGAGCTAGTGACGGAAAACATCTTTGCTAAAACTTACCGTTCAGTGTAGTTGAGGTGCGATGCCACAAAGTCGAGATGAATTACACAGACGCCAAGGTGCAGGCAGCTCACCAGCAGCAACAAGCGTTGACTTGCCTGGCGCAGCTGTTGAGAATTCAAATCGACGCGGAGAGATGGCGCGCCGCCGTTGTTGCCGCTGCGCATGCGCAGGCGCCAGCCCGACGAAGGCGGGCGTGCTCCGAGAAATCCGAGCGCCTTTGCCATTTTCTTTTTCTTTTTTTTATTGTCGCGCTCTCTCTCTCTCTGCGTTCCATGCGCGCGAAACCGGTTGCTTTTGCCTTCCATTTTTCTGTTCTTTCCGTAGAAGAAGGAAATGCCTTGGCGCGCTGTATTACAAACGCTGTGGGCTATCGCATGGAGCAGGAGCGCACACTTGGATGAACGCCCTGTTTGTAAAAACCGTTAGCACGCACGTCAGGCGCTTGCATTATGGCCAACGACGATGAGTAATGCAGTGCATTTCTAGCATAGCTTCCAACGTACCGCCAAATGGGATACCTGCGCACATGTTAGGGCACATTTGTCTGTTCCGGTCATATGTCAAAGCTATCAATACACTAATTACGTACGCATATGCTCGGCCGCACAGGCATATAGCGCCTGGAAGGACTGGGTGGGCTCAGAGTATTTGGCGCACATTGTAAATGAACGAGAAGCTTAATGAATTTATAGCGCGGGATATCAGTCTGCGAAAACCACCCGATGTTAGTGATGCAGCCTAGATATGTGGAGAACCTAAAGAGTATCTGAGAATCAGACGACACGTAAGGCGCACACCACATACGCGACATCGGTTCATCGCACACTAGCAAATTCTGCGTTGTCAGCTATACACATTACAAGTCTGTGTGCTGTTAGCATGATGCCTGTTTGTAATCCGCTTCTCGCTAAAACTGGCATTCATAACCTCTATTTACGTGATGGGATTGGTATTTTGTTTTCTTTATTTTACTGCCACAAAAGTAATGCTATGAAAAACAACTGTAAAGACTGTCTTGGGATTGCCGAGAGCGACTACGGAGGTCATATAATGTGGCGACCAAATGCGGAAGTATATACACCATGTCTATAATAAACTCTACAAAAAGGCTTTAAAGAAATGTCAGCAGTATATACAATCCAAGTGGCTTATATCAAACGAAGCTCCGTATTATCCGCCTGTACCTCCGCTTGGTTGCAGCATACACGGGTTGGGCCGAGTTTAACGACTTTTGTCTATAGAGGGCAAGTAAACCTGAAGTAATAAGACTTTTACAATATCGGCTGTCCTTTAGTTCATCTCACAGCTTACCGCAATCGGTATACGGTCTGTTCGCTCGAGTTAACATAATCTTTGGTGATGTCCCACCCTATAGCCTTCAACGGGGGGGATATAGGAAACCATTAAAAAATAATTTCAATCACATATAAGTATATATTCCGCCGCCGTGTGGTTCGCAAGTAAAAATTATTGTCGGGGATGCATTCCCGACTAACTGTGGTGCCGGGCCCAGATGTTACATGTTAAAAACCAGTGCAATACTGGGTGAAACTCGGTGAGCAGACTCTTAAACACCTAATTATCTGGTAAAATAATAATTAAGGGCTGCGTAATTTAATGACAGAGATGCCATGGTGACCTTTATTGCTTTTCTCTGCAGACATTCTATAAACAGGCAATCAGCTAAAGAAATAGCAAACAGTTGACAGTTGACAAACTTTGCATATAAAAGGTGTCCTGAGAAAAAGCTATTGGATAGACAAAAGGCACCCCAATCAGTATCGACTTGCTCCAGCCCTAAATTTATAGACGGGAATCGATAAAAGAAGTAGACACCTTATCAACTTTCGCCTATAGAAAATCTATAAACCGGGCGTGTACAAAAATAATCAACACCTTATCGACTGTCGCCTATAGACTGTCCTTAGACACAGAATGAACAAGAATAAATAGACACGGTATCGACTTTGGTCTATACGTAGTCTATAGAGCGGAATATCACAAGAAACAAACAACTTATCGACTTCTTTCTGTAGACCGACTATAGAATGGAAATAGACAAAAAGAAATAAAAATCTTATTAACTTTTGTCTATAGACAGTACATAGACAATGAATGGACAAGAAGAAATAGAGACCGTACCGACTTTTTTCTATAGGTTTTCTATAGAGAGGAAGTAGACAAACAAACATCTTATCGACTCTTTTTCTGTAGACCGACTGTAGAATGGGAGTAGACAAACGATAAGGATCTCATTATTTTTGTCTATAGACAGTCCATAGACAATGAATGGACAAGAATAAATAGAGACAGTAGACTTTTTAACACGAAAGTGTTTTATGCCGGGGTCCACCAAGAATGACGGTCACGGAAATACGTCATAGAACATAATACAAAGAAAGAAACCAGAAGAAAAAGTTTCACAAACATGCAAAATTTGGAAATCGAACCACGAGTCCGCGACGATAGATCGCCGAGCGTTTTTCCACAAACGCATTTGCAGAGAGCTACACAGACGCGCCTTATATATCTAACACTCCTCCGTGTACCCGCGCTCTTGCTCGGGGCGGTGCCGCCGCCTACCAGAAAAGATTGAAGTACTGCATTATGACACACGCGCACCGACAGTGAAAGTTTGTAAGGACGCCCAATGCCAGCATTCGAAGGGACGCTGGCATCAAGAAGCACTACCAACGCCACCTGGGTGGCGTTCAACTCAGCACAGCGGAGCGTGGTTCCGCAATTAGCTCTGAAAATGTTTCTGAAGTTGATCGCGGAGCAATTACGATACGCGCTGATTTGACTGGGTGACGATTCAGTTACGTGCTTTGTCTTGCGCGTTGTATTAGTGTGTCAGTTCGTGCTTCGTCTTTCGCGTTGTGCTAGCGTTGCAGCGTTAGTGCAGCTTCCATATGACGACGGTTGCTCCATCGACGTTGGTAGTCGTGATGGAGGAGACGTGCATAACACCAGGCGTCAGCGTGGAAGTGCATCAACGCCTAAGGGCGTTAGCCAAAAAACACCAATAGACATTATATAGTCAATGTGCATATAAACATTAACTACTTCTGTGAAGACACGTTTACTTTCGTGTTCTATACCGAGTCCTCAACCACATTTTTTCTATAGGTTTTCTATAGAGAGGAAGTAGACAAACAAACATCTTATCGACTTTTTTCTGTAGACCGACTGTAGAATGGGAGTAGACAAAACAAATAAGAATCTTATTAACATTTTCCTATAGACAGTCTATAGAAAATGAATAGACAAGAATAAATAGAGACTGTATCGACTTTTTTCTATAGATAGTCTATATAGAGGAAGTAGAGAAAAATAAACAAACATCTTATCGGATCTTCCTGTAGACCGACATAGAATGGGAGTAGACAAAAAGAAAGGAAATCTTACTAACTTTTGTCTATAGACCGTCCTATAGAGAATGAATGTACAAGAATAGAGACTGGATCGACTTTTTTCTATAGTTAGTCTATAGAAGTGAGTAGACAAAAGAATAGAATGTTATCAACTTTTGTCTATAGACAGTCTATAGATTTTTATCAGGCGAAAGAACAAAGCTACAGAAAGGCAAAGTTGTCTACAAGAAGTCTTTAGACATCTACAGACAATCTAAACTCATTTTTGTAAGGGATATAGTCTCTACGGGCGGTCAGCAGCATGGGAATTATGGGCAGTACATGGAATTCCCTAAACTTCGTCCCCTCTGGCTTCAACGGCTTCGGAACTTGTAAAGGGATCATTTTCGTCGAAGTACACTGTAAAAAGATATAAATAACCCTTTGAAGTTCCCTGACGGCGGGATTCCAACACAGGACCACTAGCATAGAAACCCGGCATTGAAATCATGCATTTACCACGGGCACGTGCATCGACAGGCGACATAAAAAGCCTTTATTGTTTTACTGCGGTGCCTTGAGGCGCTTGGCGCGTTTCGATTTGGCCACATCGACAAGCTGAATCATTGCAATGAGTAGCGATTGCGTGTGTTCGCGGCGTATACTGCTCTTCGGAAAGTATAAATTGCCTTGAAATTCACTACAATGAAGGTATGTAAAATCAGCCTCCTTAGTTGTGTCCGTATGATCATTGGAAAATGGAGGTCAATAATATGACTCAGATGTGTAATATAACAAATCGATACGGAACAATATTATCACTTTCCTTTCATACGTAAAAAAGGGTTCTGAATGCACTCGAAGCAGAATGTTAAAGCCAATAGCTTTTTTGGGCCATTTTCGGCTGTTTTCGGGGTCGCTGGTACATCGGTGGTAGGTCGGATTATAGCGATGGAAGGCGACGAAACGCGCTGAGGGGAATGGTGCGTGCTCCCGCCAAGCCAGTTGCGAAGAGGGAAAAGCTAACACTTCTTAAGATGGAGTGTATGCTAGCCAAACATAACGGAAGGTGTAAGCCAGGGCGACAAAATATTTTAGTAAGGTGGTGTTAGAAGATGCAGTTAGAATTTGCTTTATCGAACATAAAATTCAGGCATACGAGTGCAATAAATAATACACCAAATTGTAGAGGAAATGTGAGCATATTTTACGGATTTTTATTCGGAGCTTTCAGAAGGTTTCAACAAAAGTTCGGTCACCTTTAGAGGTTGCAGCAAAAAAGGCTGGAATCACACTGATCGGAGTGCCACTCATGCCATCACCGAGGCATCTGTGGGTAAAGTCATGCAGCTGGAACAGTATATTATATACAAGATTAAGGAATGTGATAATTACAATGAGCGAGTGTTCCTGAACATATTTACATATAATGTTGGGTATGCACCTGAATGAGTGTAGAAGTAGTGGGATAGTACAATCAGTGAGTGTTCTTGAAATTATTTACATCTGGCAATATTGAGAGTGAACCACCCTTACGGGCTGCGGTTCGATTCTGGGAAATTCCCTGGGACATAATGTGACACTGGAAGCCTATGCCCGCAGGCGTAGCACACCCCTGACAACACCGAGCGCCAGGCAGGGGGCACCTTCCCCAACGCGCAATTGGCACGTTCCCGTTGGGTATGCGTCGGTGGGAATCGAACCAACCACCTCCCGTAGCCGTGGCGGACGCTCAAACCACTAGGCCACGGCTTCGGTGGAAACGTGTTGTCGCAGGCACTATTTCCCCTACCACATTTCTCTGGTGATTTCATTTCAGTAATACAAATCATCTTTTCATTCGGTTACAGTAAATACAATTGATAAGCGATGCTATTGCAGCGAAGGTGCATCCAGACCCTGACTGTTTTTATCATCACCAGATGAGATATCAGGCATTGCACACTGATAACGCTGTGGGGTGAGTCGAAGCTTGCGGCAAGCAGACGCATTCTCAGATGTGAGTTTTTATTTTGGATAGGCATGGAAGCTGCACGGCCGCCATTATCTGCAAATGTCACTATCTGATCGGCTGCTGGCAGGATACTTTTATTCTGAGTTTCTTCAGGGAAATGCAATTATTGAAAATGCGCTCCTCTTACTTATTTTCATTATGAGGTACCGTTACGTGGCGCTGACTAATTTTTCGAAGTGAACTGTTTTTCTCGTTCCTGGCAGCTTTATGCAGTATTAGAGCCTTAAAAAAAGAACCAGTGCAATATAGTAAGAAAATTTGGTACATTTGTGGAGTGCTACGATTGCACCAATCTTAGATAGTTGATCGCTGTTGAAATATTCCGTGAATATGTCACTAGTAGGCCACTTTCATCAGCGTCATTTTAATGTTGTGTAGCGCTTCATTCAGCGCCCGTTGTAGAAAATTCTCGCCATTGTTTGTGGTGCGACAAGCTACGGCTTATGCAGCAATTAGCGCTAGGCCATATTATACGTATGGTGTCTGAGAAGCTAGTATGTCGCCGCTTTTATGCTGTCGTCCTGGGACGACACCATTTCCATGCTTATATAACGCTCGCTTCACTTTCGGGCGGTGTCGGTATAATTGTTTGCAGCAAACATTTATTTTAAAAGAAGTATACGTAATTGAAGTATTACTGCATAAGATACCTGCTTTGATGCAAATTTTCATATATCTTAATGCTACGTTTGTCTTCTAATCAAGACAAATAACTTCTGGCATCAGTCTTAAGTTATGAAAGAAAACGCACATATGGCGGCTAGGTGAAATTGATATTGCGGTTGTAAATACGCGGCCAAGTGAACGAGAAGAGGGAACCTGGGCGCTTGTACTGTGTAGGCAGTCGCCGGTGAAGCTATCGGTTATATTTTACTGCTGCTGGACGAGCTCAGTCAGGAGACATATTTGAGTATATTTGGCTATTATTAGTCCTAGTATTCAACGTGTGCCGTTTTCCATTGTTGGCTCAATTAATACATTCTGTGGTGAAAAACGAACTGTTCCAAAAAAACTTGCGCTTGGCCGCGCAGAGCTTGAGACACAGCGAAGCTGGCTGATCGATTGCGTCACAACCTAAGAGATACCTGGCATAACGAAGCTCAACACAGGCGTAGTCGCTACCAAGTTCAACGTAGATACATCCAAGTTCAAGCTCGACATAGCTAAGTTCAGCCTAGCTAATACCAGGAGACACAATAGAACGGCCAGCTTCGTTGTGTCAGAAGCTTTGCGCGGCCTAGTGCAAGCTTTGCCTCCGCATTACGACGACAGAAGAGTAGTGAAATTGCACGCAGGTATGATAAGAGGCCACGCAGCCAGTTGTGGAAGATGACGACGAACATGGGAACAGTGGCACAAGCCTGATTCATGGCCAATCCCCCGTAGTGGAATGTGCTATTTCTATAGGAACCAAACCAAACCAAACGAGCGCGAGTACGAGCTCTAACCGACGGGCGGCAGCGAGCCAGCTGCGGAAGACAACCACGTTCGAGCCAATGCTGATGATGATGACTTCGTGAAAGGCGCACATTTTACGACTGGCTTAAAAAGCTTCACCGTAAAACAAGACACACCAAGTGGCAATCTGGCTGCCAACCACACTGATAAATGATACCACTACATCGTGTACTCACCGCAGCTCATTTGAAACTCCGTAATCGGACAGAATTCTGGTTGCAGCTTTGTTGCAATGGCCCTCCATGAAGCCACCCCGTCCAATGAGGATTTGCGTGTCGTAGATTATCCCTTATAGCCTTTATTTGGGGCTACGTAGCGTTTATGCCCCCTTGAAACATCCATTCTGGAGGATCGCTCGTATAAATGGGTACGCGCCCATTCGCAGTGCCCATGTTGGGTGTTCGGTCAACTACCGAGTAGCACATACCCAGCGACTCAAGCCCTTGTGTCTGTGGGTGTTGACGCCGACTCCTGGACGCCGAGCTTTAGTTCTTGGGTGTCTTCTTGGGAGTGACCGGTTTCTTGGCCGCCGGCTTCTTGGGTTTCTTGGGCAGCGACACCTTCTCCTCGGCCATTGGCTTCTTTGCTGGTTCGGCCTTCTTGGCCGCCCCCTTCTTGAGAGACTTCGTCGTGGACTTCTTGTAAGTATACCTGGTGCTTGCGGACTTCTCGGCTGCATTCTTGTCTCCGTTGGCCTTCTTCACACCTCTAGCATTGTGCTTTTAGCGAGCATCTATTAGACGCACGTTCCTGCGGTGAACGTTGGCGTCGGTTGCGTAACCGAGCGACCAAGCACAGCGAAAGATGAAAGCTAACGGCAACCTCAGCGGGAGATGAAAGTCGCGAGGCGGAAAGCGCAGAGGAGTGTGCAGCGGTACCATGAGGCGTAAAGCGGAGGAGGGTATGGTGAAGACGTGGTAACAAAAGTGTAGCGCGGCGACGATGGCTAAGAGATGGCGCCGGAGTACCGCGTATCGTCTGGGAGGTCTGTCAGCGGCGGCGGCTGCTTTGAATCGCACCCACGCGTCACCCACACGCTAGCTCTCGCGATATTCAGGTTAGCAACGCAGTCGCACCACACTTGGATCCGTTCGCAACGTGCCGCACGACATTGATTGTCCGTGCCGGCCAATATATCGCGAAAGGAACACAAGTACAGAGCAGCGCTCAAATTTCGTATTAGGGAGTATCGTAATCGCCACTGAATTTTTTTTCTTCTCACCACAGAGTTGCCTGCAGCCAGCTTGAACGAACCAACGCAACCTTGCTCTTGGTCTTTTGGATAAATTCTTGATGTCCTTCTTGATGGCCTGCAGACGTGGAGTAAGAAAAATATAGGAGAGAGCATACCGCAACGCGATTGTCGCCAGCTGTGGAGGCACAATACGTGATGAAAGCGCCCGAATACGGAGGACACGTCAGAGCGTGCGGTAGGTTTTAGTACTCCCGGGTGATTATTTTTTTTGAATGCCCAATCGAAACAATTTGAAACTCTTGAAATAAGCAAAAACAAAACCAAGAAAAGAAACAAAACATGCAACAATCTTTTTCCGTCTTGCATGTGAGTAGCTGCTGGCCGATCGCGTACTGAATAAAAACTACGAGTAACCGCACGTCTCGGCAAATCGTGAGATTCCGTGATAGCGACGCAAGAGGTCACGTGTTGGGCTACCACTGTTGGATACACGATGCGTTCGCTTGCCTCTGCGTGACGTAATGCTCCCTCCTCTGTTTTTCTTCCCGCATGCCAGCAGCGACGACCCTCTGCGCTCCCTCAGCTCGCCAATGGACGCGTTCACCATGCACGACACCTTGGGGTGGCTGGCCGTGGTGTGAGGCTTGTTGCCTGCTCGGCATTACAGCAGCCAGTGGCTGGAGCTAGCACATAACTTGGGTCACTGGTAAGAAAAAGTTAGAAGAATGCTAGTCGCATTCCTTGTGAATATTGCTATTGCAAATTGCAAATAAAGCTTCAGAGTACTAGAAGTTACAGTTTGAGTGATATGTGAACAAACACTAGGAAGAAATTGGAAGCAATATTTTTTGTAACTTG
This sequence comes from Dermacentor silvarum, assembly GCF_013339745.2. Classification (NCBI taxonomy): domain Eukaryota; kingdom Metazoa; phylum Arthropoda; class Arachnida; order Ixodida; family Ixodidae; genus Dermacentor; species Dermacentor silvarum. The sequence continues at coordinate 153,088,642 of NC_051157.2, read as the reverse complement.
TTTGGGAAGTAACTAGAGTATGTAATGCAGTCTTGTACAAACGGTTCAGGGACAGATACCGCATTTTCTTAAGTTTAGGCTGGTTACCCGGATGATCTCGTTTTCCTCTCGCAACGATGCCCGGATAACTGCTCTGACTTTTGGCTCAAGGTCACTTGAAGGTCACCTACAACGGGAGCTAAAAGTATTGTATGCTTAAAACAGAACGTGTTAACACGCACCGCAAAGCGGCCATTTCATCCCGTCTGCCGCAATCCGGGCAGCCATAGAGTTTCATGCAATAAACACTAGGGGGAAGTCTGGCGATACCCATACAAAAAATTTTTGTAGAATGTCTAATAAAGTGTATAGACATTTGTCTATGAAGTCAACAGACTTTTTGTAGACATTTCTTTAGACTAGTCTCAGATAGTCTATGGACTTATGCCCCTACACTTTTTCAAGACTAGTCTACAAAATGTCTGAGTCTATAGACTGACTATAGACGGTCTAGACATCAATGAAAATTCACTTTTGTAGACAAATGTCTGCAGAATGTCTATAGACAAAACTCTATAGGCTTATTTAGTTCTACTTTTGTATACGTAAGTCTATAAAATATCTAGAAATGCTATAGACTGTCTATGGACAATTCCTATAGACCAGTCCATAGACAGTCTATGGACTTATGGCCGCACACTTTTTGTAGACTAGTCTACAAAATGTCTGATTCTATAGACTGACTATAGGCAGTCTATAGATCAATGAAAATTCACTTTCGTAGACAAATGTCTGCAGAGTGTCTATAGACAAAAGTCTATAGGCTTATATAGTTTTACTTTTGTAGACATAAGTCTATGAAATGTCTATAGACTATAAACTATTCCTATAGACCAGTCTATAGTATGTCTATGGACTTATGGCCTTACACTTTTTGTAGAATGTTGTACAGTCTGCCTACAGAGAGTTACTGTAGATCAGTCTATAGCTAATTTATAGACTTCAGCCTTACAATTTTACAGGGTGTCCCAGCTAACTTAAATTTAGTGAAGCTGTTCAATGAAAAATTATATTAATAAAAGACGGTGCAATAAGATTCGATTTTAACACCTATGGCGTGCATTCGGCCTTGAATTCAGAGGTCTGACCTGTAGGTCTTTTTATGATCATATATATTGCATCGTGTTGTTTTGTAACCTTTCATTTTCATTGATCAGCTTGGCTAAAATTACTGTCACACCATATATACTAGATAATACACCACATTTTGCCAACTATGTTTCGGCAGGCAATGTTATTCTATAAACGCTCGCTGCTGGGGTTTGCTAATAAGCAGTTTATTGGAAATGTCCATAAAAATTTATTGTATCCAGTATGCATATGGGAACATACATAGGGAACTGTACATAAAAGCATGCATGCAGATGGAAGCAGTCAAAAATCTAAAATGTATGCAGCCGTGAATCATTATGTAAAGCAGCATGAGAATTTTTGTAATTGCACATTGAAGAAAGTTTAGTCGCATGCAATGCATTCGCTTGAATGAAATATGCTATCTACAAGTTAGTTAAAATTTTTGTTTACATATGGCGGCAACAAAATTTTGAACGTATACTATGCATGTGCACCTGTTGCTTCCCATCTGCATTTATGCATTCATGTTAATGGATTAATAATGATCCTGAACCAGCTGCACTCTCATATGTTGCAGAAACAAATATTTCAAGCAATTCCACTAGTCCAGATTCATGCAGTGCAAAAAAGAGAACAAGTGCACCGATATTCAAATAACTGTTTTTATTGAACGATATAATACATTATTTTAATAAAATACATGTCTTATGCTATCATCAAAAGAGAATATTTACATAGTTACAGCTGCTTCTCCTTTGCAAGCATGGTTGCCAGGCTGGCCTTGACCTTCGTGTCAGCCGTTCCGAAGGTGCTGCAGGTGCATGCTGCAAATATGTAGATACAACAATGTGAGGGGAAAATAACAAATGTGTATTCTTTGTACGTTCATTAAGCAGCTTAACATATTCGCTCAAACCACTTAAGTCCATCCTTAATACGGTTTAACTATGGCTAATGGCTGCTTGTCAATACAAAACAATACTATCGCATAATGTTTCACTCTACCGTATGATGAACAATTAAACTGTTACAATTGCTGCTGGCGCCAGCAACAGTATGTTGCATTTTATGACAAGGCCATATGACGCATTAATGTACTTAATTAACCCAAATGATCTCTATATAATTGCTGAAACTAGGCTACCCAGTTGGACTGTTTACATTTTTGGCTGGTAATTAAATTTTTATTTATTTCATTTATTTCGTGATACTGTCAATCCCATCAGGGATTTTTACAGGAGTGGGTTACAAGGGTTTGTATACATTGTGGAACAGGCATTCACATAAGTATACAATAGGGTAACTACACAGAATATGGTAAAGGTAACGAACCTATGATAACACCAGTGAGTAGGGTAAAATGACAACACATAACTTATTTCAGTTACATACTATGTACTGCAAAAAAAGAAAAGGAAAAGCACATGAGATATAAGAATTATATCATCCACAATATCACATCCCAGATTTCCAATTTAATTGGTAAGTAAAACAATGATAAATACAGTAATGATAGAATCACGTACTCGTTGCTGACAGCAAAATTTGGCCAGCAAGTTCAACAAATTTTTCAACGGTAGGCTGTGCGACCACCGTCGGTGCTAAAGCATTCCAGTCACGAATAGCTCGCGGGAAGAACGAATAACTAAATGTATTGTTAGTGCAGAAATATTCTTGGAGTCTAAGGTGATGCTTATGACGGGTTTCTCTAGACGTATTGTATGAAAGGTAGGTGTCAGGATCCACTTTAACCTTATTATGCAGGATGAGATACAAAAATTTGAGTCGGTACAGCATCGCACGACTGGTTAGTGTATGAAGGCCGATCTCGGACAGCATTTGCGTAGGCGAGTCGATGCATCTGTATCTATTACAGATAAAACGCGCCGCTTTTCGCTGGACAGCCTCAAGCGTAGCTATTCGATTTTGCGCGAACGGAAACCACGCCACACTCGCATATTCTAAGATAGGACGTATGAACGTCACATAGGCCAAGAGCTTGGCTTCCTTCGTAGAGTATCGCAAAGCCCGCTTTAGAAACATTAGCTTTCGCATCGCTTTGCTTACCATGTGCTCTACATGAGCCGGCCACCCTAGATCTGATGATATGACGACGCCCAAGTATTTATACTGAGTGACAGTGTTAAGGATGATACTATCATAGCCGTACGGAAAACTAAGTTTGGATTTATTTTTTGTTACCGACATTGAAACTGTTTTATCAAAGTTGATGACCATTTGCCAGTTCTCACACCATTGGTCTATCAAAGCAAAATCCTTGTTAAGACTAATTTGATCTTGTCGGCTTAATACTTTTCTATACAACACGCAGTCATCTGCAAATAACCTAATCTTGGATTCCACCTGACTAGTTATGTCGTTTATGAACAGAAGGAACAGCATAGGGGCCAGAACGGCACCCTAGGGTACACGAGAAACGACTGGCATAACTTCAGAAGTGTAGGCGCGTAACTGGACAAACTGGCGACGATCAGATAAGTAACAGTTAATCCAACGAAAAATTGGCCCATCTCCTAGTATAAGTTTAAGCTTTAAAAGCAGTTTAGCATGGCAAACACGGCCAAAGGCCTTAGAGAAGTCAAGGTAAATTACATCTATTTGTATTTGGTCGTTAATTGCTTTGGCGAAATCGTGTAGGATCTCAACAAGTTGGGTAACTGTAGACCGACCAGTCCTGAAGCCATGCTGGTAGGGATGGAGAATATATTTGCCTCAACGAACTCTGTAACGGATTTTAAAATAATATGTTCCAAGATTTTGCAGCAAGTACATGAGAGAGAAATAGGCCTATAATTTGATTGACAAGAGGTATCACCCGATTTATGGACTGGCACTATTTTTGCAATCTTCCATTCTGCCGGAAGGCATCGTTCAGAGATAGATTTATTGTACACAAGGCACAAGTATTTGCTTACAGGCTCGGCATAGCGTTTCAGGAAGCAGTTCGGGATTCCATCTGGACCGTTACACTTTTTATCGTCTAAATTTAGTAATAGTGAGAGAACACCTGCTTCGCTTACGACTGGTGCGCTCAGCGCCTCGTTTTGCTCCATATTATCTGGCCTGTAAGCATGCGTAATACCATTGTCCGGGGCAAATACAGAATGGAAGAATGCGTCATACGCGTCTGCTTGTTGCTTTTCTTCGGTCGGCGATAAAGGTTTTGGAGGGTTATCTTTGTGCCTGACGTAACGACAGAATTTCTGGGGGGATTCCTTGATAAAATTGCTGAGCGTTGTACTGCAGAAGCTCTGTTTTCCTGCTTTTGTTTTTTTTCCTTTAGCAGTCTGTTTAACGAGTTTATTTTATGGCAGAAGTCTGAGACTGGGCCTAATTTGTTAGATTTCCTCAACCTTTTATTCTGCGTTTTAAATGAATTATTTCGCGTGTTATCCATGGTTCTGCTTATTAGTGTTCTTTTGTATTTGTGGGACAAATTGCCTCAAGCAGTGCATAACATGTGCCTTGAACAGTAACCATATTTCATCAATGCCAGCCGCTCCTTCAGTGACTAGCTCGTGGAAGTCATAGTACTCGTGGGCTAGGTAGGTCATAATAGCATCATCGTCTGCTTTATTGAATGCGTACACGCGCTCTTTAGTACCACTATGGCGCATTTGATTTGGAATAGTTAGCGTGCAAAGAACCATGTCATGATCAGATAATCCTTCAAGAATATCGACGTTATTTTTCCTTTCAAAAAGAAATCGCTAATGAAGATAAGATCTAAGATAGAGCTTGAAGCGCCCTGTACACGGGTAGGCTTGGAAACTATTTGGGTCAGGTTAAAGGTAAACAGAATACTCAGCATGGTATTGTTTGTTACATTGGTTGCACTCAGAGAGCTCCAGTTAATATCTGGGAGATTAAAGTCCCCTCCCATTATTATGGCGTTCCCCACCATGTGTTCGTGCATGTACTCTAGAAGCTGCTGAAGATACGATACGTCAGCTTGGGGGGTCTGTACACTGCGCCAACACAGACGTGGCTCTGGCCCAACTGAATCCTACACCAGACCGCCTCCACACCTGGGACATCCGGCATCACTGAGTAATTTATGCATTGGCGTAGGAGCAAAGCAACACCGCCACCTCTAGTTGCCCTCTCTTTTCGGACGATGGAGTAGCCCGGTGGAGCCACTTCATGGTTTCCAATGTCAGCATGTAACCATGTCTCTGTCACGCAGACAATGTCAGGTTCAAGAGCGATCGCAGTCGCCTCCAACTGTTCGGTTTTGTTCAAAAGGCTGCGTGCATTAACAATGACAACAACTAGGGCCGACAGCGCTTTCGAGTTCGCTTGGCTGGTCCGTTGTTCATGCTTTCGTTTTTGGTAACTTCCACTATGTCATTGGTTTGGTCATCCCAGGTGTAGAGGCGATTATTTATTTTGACTTTATCGTAAGACAGAAAAACTCTATCTTTCTGGTTTCGATGCACTTTCGTTCTTTCCCATAGCTTCTTTCTAATTTCTCTTACTGCGGGCGAAAAATCCTCGCTAATTGAATATTCCGTTCCCTTGAGCTTTTTGCAATTACTAAGTATGTTGACTTTATCCCGGTAGTCAAATAACTTCAGAATGACAGGCCTGTGTTTGGGACTGTCAGCTTGCTTTCGCCCAAGACGGTGGATTCTTTCGATGCCAGCGGTTTTTATTCCTAGCTTATCTTCAAAGATTGTTTTCTCAACAGCATCGAGTAGATCTTGGTGCCCACGCGGAGTGATAAATATACCCACGCGGAGTGATATGCTCAGAAGAGTGGCTGGAGTATTGAACGTATCATGCCAATGATTTTAACTTATTTTCCTTAATACACGTTTAAATGTCTTTCTCGTACTCTTAACTGATACATCATTGGCCATAACTTCAATAGAAGGCAGATGGATTGATTGTGTTGATATGGTCACTTAGTTTCCTATAGATAATCATATCTTTTGGGCATGCTGACACGGTTGCAAGTTAGGTATACCACATGAGCACCAGAAATATCCCGTGAGCACTTTCTGTGTTGTGGCACGACACATATGCACCTTCTGGGAAACAAAACTGGAACTGTTATTACAATGAATGCTATCATAGTAAATAATTGAAGGCGCTCTATAACATAAGTATTTCTTCTAGAGTTTCGAGGTTCAGGACACTTAGGTAATGCAAAAAGATTGAGTAAAAATGCCATGTCAGCATGCTTCACTTTCATTTCTTTCTCAGAAAATGGTCGCAATTTGTAATTTTTTTAGGGGGGGGAGGTGAAATGCTTCAAAATTATGTTTAAAACAGCGATTCTCTGGAAACATTGTATGGTAATAACAAGACAGCATACTTATGTTGACATTTTCAATTTCCCTGATGTTTTTCCAAGCTTTCCCTGGCTGTTTTCATGAAAATTCCCTGGCAGTCTATGACAAACGCAGTTTAGGGGCAAAAATCATTGTTGTTTATTGCTTGCCAAATTACTGCCAGTACATAATTGTAATTATAACTAATAACACGTCAGTAACTTGAAATGCACTATTAGATTCAGCTGAATTGAAGCACTTGTTTAATAAAGCTGACAAGGGCTTGGCCAAGTTCGTAATTCATGGCAACACGAGCAAAGCACAGAAAATCTTCAAACTCTCCTCAAACCCAATGGCTTCAGTTTCAAACGTGTAAAGGGTGCTTCCCCGAGCCACTAATTTATTGTTCTCCAATTCTTTCGGTTAAGTTGCGAAGCTGCGATTGACTGAGCTTATCGCGAGTTTCGTGCTCTGAAAGCTTTTGCGGTTACATATATTTATACTGGTTGCCAGGAGACCCATAAATACTCTTACTTTTGACTTACGAAAACGGCAGCACACGCTGCTGATGCATGCCCCGCAAACACGGCCTTTCATCTGAGTACGCTAGCATTTATTCAACTGTACGTCTCTTTTAGACAATTCGTCACTCTAGCACAATTTCGAGGTATATACATAAAGCGCTTTAGATGAGTTTTATTAGACAGGCATCGCAGCGTTTATGGCCGCCGGTCAAGCGTCAGAAAACGAGACCTGCCCACAGTACGCCGCTTAACAAACACAATCCGCGCTTATTTCTGCTCAGTATCCACGTTAAACGTGGTGTATTTCCTTTTTCACGGACATTGACTATGACGGTAAAATGAACAAGCGCGAGCGATCGCTTGCGGTTAAACATTCCCTATAGAAGAATCGAGAACCCGAGCTCGTTTACAAACCAAACGACAAATCGGCACTACGCCCGGGTCGCCTACATTACATGCAGCCGGTTCGCGCTACGAAATACGCTCACCTATTCATGAGCTAGTGACGGAAAACATCTTTGCTAAAACTTACCGTTCAGTGTAGTTGAGGTGCGATGCCACAAAGTCGAGATGAATACACAGACGCCAAGGTGCAGGCAGCTCACCAGCAGCACAAGCGTTGACTTGCCTGGCGCAGCTGTTGAGAATTCAAATCGACGCGGAGAGATGGCGCGCCACCGTTGTTGCCGCTGCGCATGCGCAGGCGCCAGCCCGACGAAGGCGGGCGTGCTCCGAGAAATCCGAGCGCCTTTGCTATTTTCTTTTTCTTTTTTTTATTGTGCGCACTCTCTCTCTCTGCGTTCCATGCGCGCGAAACCGGTTGCTTTTGCCTTCCATTTTTCAGTTCTTTCCGTAGAAGAGGAAATGCCTTGGCGCGCTGTATTACAAACGCTGTGGGCTATCGCATGGAGCAGGAGCGCACACTTGGATCAACGCCCTGTTTGTAAAAACCGTTAGCACGCACGTCAGGCGCTTGCATTATGGACCAACGACGATGAGTAATGCAGTGCATTTCTAGCATATACTTCCAACGTACCGCCAAATGGGATACCTGCGCACATGTTAGGGCACATTTGTCTGTTCCGGTCATATGTCAAAGCTATAAATACACTAATTACGTACGCATATGCTCGGCCGCACAGGCATATAGCGCCTGGAAGGACTGGGTGGGCTCAGAGTAGTTGGCGCACATTGTAAATGAACGAGAAGCTTTAATGAATTTATAGCGCGGGATATCAGTCTGCGAAAACCACCCGATGTTAGTGATGCAGCCTAGATATGGGGAGAACGTAAAGAGTATCTGAGAATCAGACGACAAGAAGGCGCACCACATAGGCGCACAATCGGTTCATCGCACACTAGCAAATTCTGCGTTGTCAGCTATACACATTACAAGTCTCTGTGCTGTTAGCATGATGCCTGTTTGTAATCCGCTTCTCGCTAAAACTGGCATTCGTAACCTCTATTTACGTGATGGGATCGGTATTTTGTTTTCTTTTATTTACTGCCGCAAAAGTAATGCTATGAAAAACAACTGTAAAGACTGTCTTGGGATTGCCGAGAGGCGACTACGAAGTCATATAATGTGGCGACCAAATGCGGAAGTATATGCACCATGTCTATAATAAACTCTACAAAAGGCTTTAAAGAAATGTCAGCAGTATATACAATCCAAGTGGCTTATATCAAACGAAGCTCCGTATTATCCGCCTGTACCTCCGCTTGGTTGCAGCATACACGGGTTGGGCCGAGTTTAACGACTTTTGTCTATAGAGGGCAAGTAAACCTGAAGTAATAAGACTTTTACAATATCGGCTGTCCTTTAGTTCATCTCACAGCTTACCGCAATCGGTATACGGTCTGTTCGCTCGAGTTAACATAATCTTTGGTGATGTCCCACCCTATAGCCTTCAACGGGGGGGGGATATAGGAAACCATTAAAAAATAATTTCAATCACATAGAAGTATATATTGCGCCGCCGTGTGGTTCGCAAGGAAAAATTATTGTCGGGGATGCATTCCCGACTAACTGGGGTGCCGGGCCCGGAGGTTACATGTTGAAAACCAGTGCAATACTGGGTGAAACTCGGCGAGCAGACTCTTAAACACCTAATTATCTGGTAAAATAATAATTAAGGGCTGCGTAACTTAATCATAGAGATGCCATGGTGACCTTTATTGCTTTTCTCTGCAGACATTCTATAAACAGGCAATCGGCTAAAGAAATAGCAAACAGAAAAACTTTTGCATATAAACGGTGTATAGACAGCTAATATAGACAAAAAAACACAACCTAACGACTTTTGTCAAGACTAAATTTATAGACGGGGAATCGATAAAAGAAGTAGACACCTTATCAACTTTCGCCTATAGAAAATCTATAAACCGGGCGTGTACAAAAATAATCAACACCTTATCGACTGTCGCCTATAGACTGTTCTTAGACACAGAATGAACAAGAATAAATAGACACGGTATCGACTTTGGTCTATACGTAGTTTATAGAGCGGAATATCACAAGAAACAACAACTTATCGCCTTCTTTCTGTAGACCGACTATAGAATGGAAATAGAGAAAAAGAAATAAAATCTTATTAACTTTTTTCTATAGACAGTCCATAGACAATGAATGGACGAGAAGAAACAGACCGTACCGACTTTTTTTCTATAGGTTTTCTATAGAGAGGAAGTAGACAAACAACATCTTATCGACTTTTTTCTGTAGACCGACTGTAGAATGGGAGTAGACAAAAACAAATAAGAATCTTATTAACATTTCCTATAGACAGTCTATAGAAAATGAATAGACAAGAATAAATAGAGACTGTATCGACTTTTTTCTATAGATAGTCTATATAGAGGAAGTAGAGAAAAATAAACAGACATCTTATCGACTCTTTCCTGTAGACCGACAATAGAATGGGAGTAGACAAAAAGAAATGAATCTTACTAACTTTTGTCTATAGACCGTCTATAGAGAATGAATGTACAAGAATAGAGACTGGATCGACTTTTTTCTATAGTTAGTCTATAGAATGTGAGTAGACAAAAAGAAATAGAAATGTTATCAACTTTTGTCTATAGACAGTCTATAGATTATTTATCAGCGAAAGAACAAAGCCACAGAAAGGCAAAGTTGTCTACAAGAAGTCTTTAGACATTCTACAGACAATCTAAACTCATTTTTGTAAGGGATAGTCTCTACGGGAGCGGTTCAGCAGCATGGGAATTATGGGCAGTACATGGAATTCCCTAAACTTCGTCCCTCTGGCTTCAAACGGCTTCGGAACTTTGTAAAGTGATCATTTTCGTCGAAGTACACTGTAAAAATATATAAATAAACCCTTTTGAAGTTCCCCGACGGCGGGATTCCAACACAGGACCACTAGCACAGAAGCCCGGCATTGAAATCATGCATTATACCACGGGCACGTGCATCGACAGGCGACATAAAAAGCCTTTATTGTTTTACTGCGGTGCCTTGAGACGCTTGGCGCGTTTCGATTTGGCCACATCGACAAGCTGAATCGTTGCAATGAGTAGCGATTGCGTGTGTTCGCGGCGTATACTGCTCTTCGGAAAGTATAAATTGCTTTGAAATTCACTACAATGAAGGTATGTAAAATCAGCCTCCATAGTTGTGTCCGTATGATCATTGGAAAATGGAGGTCAATAATATGACTCAGATGTGTAATATAACAAATCGATACGGAACAATATTATCACTTTCCTTTCATATGTAAAAAAGGGTTCTAAATGCACTCGAAGCAGAATGTTAAACCCAATAGCTTTTTTGGGCCTTTTTCGGCTGTTGTCGGGGTCACTGGTACATCGGTGGTAGGTCGGATTTGGGCGACGGAAGGCGACGAAACGCGCTGAGGGGAATGGTGCGTGCTCCCGCCAAGCCAGTTGCGAAGAGGGAAAAGCTAACACTTCTTAAGATGGAGTGTATGCTAGCCAAACATAACGGAAGGTGTAAGCCAGGGCGACAAAATATTTTAGTAAGGTGGTGTTAGAAGATGCAGTTAGAATTTGCTTTATCGAACATAAAATTCAGGCATACGAGTGCAATAAATAATACACCAAATTGTAGAGGAAATGTGAGCATATTTTACGGATTTTTATTCGGAGCTTTCAGAAGGTTTCAACAAAAGTTCGGTCACCTTTAGAGGTTGCAGCAAAAAAGGCTGGAATCACACTGATCGGAGTGCCACTCATGCCATCACCGAGGCATCTGTGGGTAAAGTCATGCAGCTGGAACAGTATGTTATATACAAGATTAAGGAATGTGATAATTACAATGAGCGAGTGTTCTTGAACATATTTACGTATAATGTTGCGTATGCACCTGAATGAGTGTAGAAGTAGTGGGAAAAGTACAATCAGTGAGTGTTCTTGAAATTATTTACATCTGGCAATATTGAGAGTGAACCACCCTTACGGGCTGCGGTTCGATTCTGGGAAATTCCCTGGGACATAATGTGACACTGGAAGCCTATGCCCGCAGGCGTAGCACACCCCTGACAACACCGAGCGCCAGGCAGGGGGCACCTTCCCCAACGCGCAATTGGCACGTTCCCGTTGGGTATGCGTCGGTGGGAATCGAACCAACCACCTCCCGTAGCCGTGGCGGACGCTCAAACCACTAGGCCACGGCTTCGGTGGAAACGTGTTGTCGCAGGCACTATTTCCCCTACCACATTTCTCTGGTAATTTCATTTCTGTAATTCAAATCATCTTTTCATTCGGTTACAGTAAATACAATTGATAAGCGATGCTATGGCAGCGAAGGTGCATCCAGACCCAGACTGTTTTTATCATCACCAGATGAGATATCAGGCATTGCACACTGATAACGCTGTGGGGTGAGTCGAAGCGTGCGGCAAGCAGACGCATTCTCAGATGTGAGTTTTTATTTTGGATAGGCATGGAAGCTGCACGGCCGCCATTATCTGCAAATGTCACTATCTGATCGGCTGCTGGCAGGATACTTTTATTCTGAGTTTCTTCAGGGAAATGCAATTATTGAAAATGCGCTCCTTTTACTTATTTTCATTATGAGGTACCGTTATGTGGCGCTGACTAATTTTTCGAAGTGAACTGTTTTTCTCGTTCTTGGCAGCTTTATGCAGTATTAGAGCCTTAAAAAAGAACCAGTGCAATATAGTAAGAAAATTTGATACATTTGTGGAGTGCTACGATTGCACCAATCTTAGATAGTTGATCGCTGTTGAAATATTCCGTGAATATGTCACTAGTAGGCCACTTTCATCAGCGTCATTTTAATGTTGTGTAGCGCTTCATTTAGCGCCCGTTGTAGAAAATTCTCGACATTGTTTGTGGTGCGACAAGCTACGGCTTATGCAGCAATTAGCGCTAGGCCATATTATACCTATGGTGTCTGAGAAGCTAGTATGTCGCCGCTTTTATGCTGTCGTCCTGGGACGACACCATTTCCATGCTTATATAACGCTCGCTTCACTTTCGGGCGGTGTCGGTATAATTGTTTGCAGCAAACATTTATTTTAAAAGAAGTATACGTAATTGAAGTATTATTGGCATAAGATACCTGCTTTGATGCAAATTTTCATATATCTTAATGCTACGTTTGTCTTCTAATCAAGACAAATAACTTCTGGCATCAGTCTTAAGTTATGAAAGAAAACGCACATATGGCGGCTCGGTGAAATTGATATTATGGTTGTAAATACGCGGCCAAGTGAACGAAAAGAGGGAACCTAGGCGCTTTTACTGCGTAGGCAGTCGCCGGTGAAGCTATCGGTTATATTTGGCTGCTGCTGGACGAGCTCAGTCAGGAGACATATTTGAGTATATTTGGCTATTATTATTCCTAGTATTCAACGTGTGCCGTTTTCCATTGTTGGCTCAATTAATACATTCTGTGGTGAAAAACGAACTGTTCCAAAAAAAAAAACTTGCGCTTGGCCGCGCACAGCTTGAGACACAGCGAAGCTGGCTGATCGATTGCGTCACAACCTAAGAGATACCTGGCATAACGAAGCTCAACACAGGGGTAGTCGCTACCAAGTTCAACGTAGATATATCCAAGTTCAAGCTCGACATAGCTAAGTTCAGCCTAGCTAATACCAGGAGACACAATAGAACGGCCAGCTTCGTTGTGTCAGAAGCTTTGCGCGGCCTAGTGCAAGCTTTGCCTCCGCATTACGACGACAGAAGAGTAGTGAAATTGCACGCAGGTATGATAAGAGGCCACGCAGCCAGTTGTGGAAGATGACGACGAACATGGGAACAGTGGCACAAGCCTGATTCATGGCCAATCCCCCGTAGTGGAATGTGGTATTTCTATAGGAACCAAACCAAACGAGCGCGAGTACGAGCTCTAACCGACGGGCGGCAGCGAGCCAGCTGCGGAAGACAACCACGTTCGAGCCAATGCTGATGATGATGACTTCGTGAAAGGCGCACATTTTACGACTGGCTTAAAAAGCTTCACCGTAAAACAAGACACACCAAGTGGCAATCTGGCTGCCAACCACACTGATAAATGATACCACTACATCGTGTACTCACCGCAGCTCATTTGAAACTCCGTAATCGGACAGAATGCTGGTTGCAGCTTTGTTGCAATGGCCCTCCATGAAGCCACCCCGTCCAATGAGGATTTGCGTGTCGTAGATTATCCGTTATAGCCTTTATTTGGGGCTACGTAGCGTTTATGCCCCCTTGAAACATCCATTCTGGAGGATCGCTCGTATAAATGGGTACGCGCCCATTCGCAGTGCCCATGTTGGGTGTTCGGTCAACTACCGAGTAGCACATACACAGCGATTCAAGCCCTTGTGTCTGTGGGTGTTGACGCCGACTCCTGGACGCCGAGCTTTAGTTCTTGGGTGTCTTCTTGGGAGTGACCGGTTTCTTGGCCGCCGGCTTCTTGGGTTTCTTGGGCAGCGACACCTTCTCCTCGGCCATTGGCTTCTTTGCTGGTTGGGCCTTCTTGGCCGCCCCCTTCTTGAGAGACTTCGTCGTGGACTTCTTGTAAGTGTACCTGGTGCTTGCGGACTTCTCGGCTGCATTCTTGTCTCCGTTGGCCTTCTTCCCACCTCTAGCATTGTCCTTTTAGCGAGCATCTATTAGCCGCACATTCCAGCGGTGAACGTTGGCGCCGGCGGCGTAACCGAGCGACCAAGCACAGCGAAAGATGAAAGCTAACGGCAACCTCAGCGGGAGATGAAAGTCGCGAGGCTGAAAGCGCAGAGGAGTGTGCAGCGGTACCATGAGGCGTAAAGCGGAGGAGGGTATGGTGAAGACGTGGTAACAAAAATGTAGCGCGGTGGCGATGGCTAAGAGATGGCGCCGGAGTACCGCGTATCTTCTGGGAGGTCTGTCAGCGGCGGCGGCTGCTTTGAATCGCACCCACCCGTCACCCACACGCTAGCTCTCGCGATATTCAGGTTAGCAACGCAGTCGCACCACACTTGGATCCGTTCGCAACGTGCCGCATGACATTGATTGTCCATGCCGGCCAATATATCGCGAAAGGAACACAAGTACAGAGCAGCGCTCAAATTTCGTATTAGGGAGTATCGTAATCGCCACTGAATTTTTTTTTCTTCTCACCACAGAGTTGCCTACAGCCAGCTTGAACGAACCAACGCAACCTTGCTCTTGGTCTTTTGGATAAATTCTTTATGTCCTTCTTGATGGCCTGCAGACGTGGAGTAAGAAAAATATAGGAGAGAGCATACCGCAACGCGATTGTCGCCAGCTGTGGAGGCACAATACGTGATGAAAGCGCCCGAATACGGAGGACACGTCAGAGCGTGCGGTAGGTTTTAATACTTCCGGGTGATTATTTTTTTGAATGCCCAATCGAAACAATTTGAAACTCTTGAAATAAGCAAAAGCAAAACCAAGAAAAGACACAAAACATGCAACAATCTTTTTTCCGTCTTGCATGTGAGTAGCTGCTGGCCGATCGCGTACTGAATAAAAACTACGAGTAACCGCACGTCTCGGCAAATCGTGAGATTCCGTGATAGCGACGCAAGAAGTCACGTGTTGGGCTACCACTGTTGGATACACGATGCGTTCGCTTGCCTCTGCGTGACGTAATGCTCCCTCCTCTGTTTTTCTTCCCGCATGCCAGCAGCGACGACCCTCTGCGCTCCCTCAGCTCGCCAATGGACGCGTTCACCATGCACGACACCTTGGGGTGGCTGGCCGTGGTGTGAGGCTTGTTGCCTGCTCGGCATTACAGCAGCCAGTGGCTGGAGCTAGCACATAACTTGGGTCACTGGTAAGAAAAAGTTAGAAGAATGCTAGCCGCATTGCTTGTGAATATTGCTATTGCAAATTGGAAATAAAGCTTCAGAGTACTAGAAGTTACAGTTTGAGTGATATGTGAACAAACACTAGGAAGAAATTGGAAGCAATATTTTTTGTAACTTGTTTGGGAAGTAACTAGAGTATCTAATGCAGTCTTGTACAAACGGTTCAGGGACAGAAACCGCACTTTCTTAAGTTAGGCTGGTTACACGGATGATCTCGTTTTCTTCTCGCAACGATGCCCGGATAACTGCTCTGACTTTTGGCTCAAGGTCACTTGAAGGTCACCTACAACGGGAGCTAAAAGTATTGTATGCTTAAAACAGAACGTGTTAACACGCACCGCAATGCGGCCATTTCATCCCGTCTGCCGCAATCCGGGCAGCCATAGAGTTTCATGCAATAAACACTAGGGGGAAGTCTGGCAATACCCTTACAAACATTTTTGTAGAATGTCTAATAAAGTGTATAGACATTTGTCTATGAAGTCAACAGACTTTTTGTAGACATTTCTTTAGACTCGTCTCAGATAGTCTATGAACTTATGCCCCTACACTTTTTCAAGACTAGTCTACAAAATGTCTGAGTCGATAGACTGACTATAGACGGTCTAGACATCAATGAAAATTCACTTTTGTAGACAAATGTCTGCAGAATGTCTATAGACAAAACTCTATAGGCTTATTTAGTTCTACTTTTGTATACGTAAGTCTATAAAATATCTAGAAATGCTATAGACTGTGTATGGACAATTCCTATAGACCAGTCCATAGACAGTCTGTGGAATTATGGCCGCACACTTTTTGTAGACTAGTCTACAAAATGTCTGATTCTATAGACTGACTATAGGCAGTCTATAGATCAATGAAAATTCACTTTCGTAGACAAATGTCTGCAGAGTGTCTATAGACAAAAGTCTATAGGCTTATATAGTTTTACTTTTGTAGACATAAGTCTATGAAATGTCTATAGACTATAAACTATTCCTATAGACCAGTCTATAGTATGTCTATGGAATTATGGCCTTACACTTTTTGTAGAATGTTGTACAGTCTGCCTACAGAGAGTTACTGTAGATCAGTCTATAGCTAATTTATAGACTTCAGCCTTACAATTTTACAGGGTGTCCCAGCTAACTTAAATTTAGTGAAGATGTTCAATGAAAAATTATATTAATAAAAGACGGTGCAATACGATTCGATTTTAACACCTATGGCGTGCATTCGGCCTTGAATTCAGAGGTCTGACCTGTAGGTCTTTTTATGATCATATATATTGCATCGTGTTGTTTTGTAACCTTTCATTTTCATTGATCAGCTTGGCTAAAATTACTGTCACACCATATATACTAGATAATACACCACATTTTGCCAACTATGTTTCGGCAGGCAATGTTATTCTATAAACGCTCGCTGCTGGGGTTTGCTAATAAGCAGTTTATTGTAAATGTCCATAAAAATTTATTGTATCCAGTATGCATATGGGAACATACTGTCACGTAGTAGTGACGGTAGAAAAAAAACAGTCACAAAACTGTGCATGACGAAACTGGTTGTTTATTGGGCGAACCTGTGCCCACAAAAGCAAGCTACACTCAAAGCACAACGATAGCGGCGAACACAGTCGGCGATCGTCGAAAATCTGATCAGCGGCAAAACGCGTCGGCTTTTATAGCTGAGTCATCGAAGGTTCCAGAATAATCCCTGGTACGCGCGTGTCTTCCAGAAAGTTCTAGACAATTCGCGTCGCTCATACAATCAGATAACATAAACGTCGGTGAAAACAGGCAACGAAAAGAAGCATCGATAACGTTCTAGAAACTTCCGATACAGGTGCGTCCTGCGCCGAGCGATAACGTTTAACATTTGTTAGCCGGTGGAAAGCCGCCATCGGCGAAAGATAAACATGTATACGTGTCAATACCCTCCCCTTAAAAAGCATCGTCCCGATGCTATAAACAAACGCGAAAGCGAAAACAAAACGACGCGTATTAAAGAAAGAAAATAACAAAGTAACAAAGTACCTATAAGCTCGTCAGCGGGCGTAGAAAGGCTTAAGACGCACCACGTGGATGACTTCAGGTCGTGCCCGGCGCCGCTGTGATTGCGAAATGCCGTCTGGCACGACCTCATAGTCCAGTGCGCCAATACGTCGGATTATCTTATATGGTCCGAAATAGCGACGCAACAGTTTCTCGCTAAGTCCTCGTCGGCGTATCGGAGTCCAGACCCAAACACGGTCGCCGGGCTGGTACTCGACGTAGCGTCGTCGTAGATTGTAGTGTCGGCTGTCGGTCCTCTGCTGGTTCTTGATGCGCAGGCGGGCGAGCTGTCGACCTTCTTCGGCACGCTGCAAATAAGTGGCAACGTCGAGATTTTCTTCGTCAGCGACGTCTGGTAGCATGGCGTCAAGCGTCGTTGCCGGGTTCCTTCCGTAGACCAGGTTGAACGGCGCCATGTGCGTCGTTTCTTGCACGGCCGTGTTGTATGCGAAGGTCACGTACGGAAGGATGGCATCCCACGTCTTGTGTTCGACGTCGACGTACATTGCCAGCATGTCGGCGATGGTCTTATTTAGGCGCTCGGTGAGGCCATTCGTCTGCGGGTGGTAGGCGGTGGTGCGGCGATGGCTTGTCTGGCTGTACCGCAGGATGGCTTGAGTTAGTTCTGCCGTAAAGGCCGTGCCTCTGTCGGTGATGAGGACTTCTGGGGCACCGTGACGCAGGAGGATGTTCTCAACGAAGAATCGGGCTACCTCGGCGGCACTGCCTTTGGGCAAGGCTTTTGTTTTGGCGTAGCGGGTGAGGTAGTCCGTAGCGACGACGATCCATTTATTCCCGGACGTCGACGTCGGAAAAGGCCCCAGTAAGTCCATCCCGATCTGCTGGAACGGTCGGCGAGGTGGCTCGATTGGCTGTAGAAGTCCGGCTGGCCTTGTCGGCGGTGTTTTGCGTCGCTGACAGTCTCGGCATGTCCTTACGTAATGGGCGACGTCGGCAGAGAGGCGAGGCCAGTAGTATTTTTCTTGTATCCTCGCGGGAGTGCGTGAAAAACCGAGATGTCCAGCCGTTGGGTCGTCATGGAGTGCTTGCAGAACCTCTGGACGCAATGCTGAGGGTACCACGAGGAGGTAGTTGGCTCGGAGAGGCGAGAAGTTCTTCTTTAGGGGAATGTCGTTTTGCAAGAAAAACGACGCCAATCCTCGCCTGAACACCTTCGGCACAATGACGGTCTTGCCTTCCAGGCTGTCTACAAGGCTCCTTAGTTCCGGGTCGGCTCGCTGTTGTTCGGCGAATTCGTCGGCACTGATTGGTCCCAAGAAAGTATCGTCATCCTGGTCGTCCTGTGGCGGCGGTTCGACGGGGGCGCGAGACAAGCAGTCGGCGTCGGAGTGCTTTCGCCCGGACTTGTAAACGACGGTGATGTCGAATTCTTGAAGTCTCAGACTCCATCGTGCGAGGCGACGTGAAGGATCCTTCAAGTTAGCTAGCCAACACAAGGCGTGGTGGTCGCTCACAACTTTAAAGGGCCTGCCATAGAGGTAGGGGCGAAACTTTGATGTAGCCCAGATGATGGCGAGGCACTCCTTTTCTGTTGTGGAATAATTTGCTTCCGCCTTCGATAGCGACCGGCTAGCGTAACTTACAACCCTTTCTAGTCCATCAGTCCTCTGCACAAGCACGGCGCCGAGTCCTACGCTGCTTGCGTCGGTGTGGACTTCGGTATCGGCGTTTTCGTCGAAATGCGCAAGTATTGGCGGCGATTGCAGGCGTCGCTTCAGTTCTTCAAATGCTTCGAGTTGCGGCGTCTCCCACTTGAACTCGACGTCAGCCTTCGTGAGATACGTCAGTGGCTCTGCGATCCGTGAAAAATCCTTGACGAAGCGCCTGTAATAGGCGCACAGTCCAAGAAATCTACGCACTGCCTTCTTGTCAGCGGGCAGAGGAAAGTTGGAGATGGCCGCAGTTTTCTGAGGGTCGGGGCGCACTCCAGACTTGTTGATGACGTGGCCCAAAAACAAGAGCTCCTCATATGCGAAGCGGCACTTTTCTGGCTTTAACGTGAGTCCGGAGGTTTTGATTGCTTGAAGAACTGTTTCAAGGCGCCGCAGGTGTTCTTCGAAGCTTGAGGCAAACACAACGACGTCGTCCAAATACACGAGGCAAGTCTGCCACTTCAAGCCTGCCAGTACTGTATCCATGACGCGTTGGAAAGTCGCAGGTGCCGAGCAAAGACCAAACGGCATGACCTTGAACTCGAACAGTCCGTCTGGTGTTATAAAGGCTGTCTTCTCCCGGTCCCTCTCGTCGACTTCGATTTGCCAGTAGCCGGTTTTGAGGTCCATCGTCGAAAAATACTTTGCGTTGTAGAGTTGATCCAAGGCGTCGTCAATCCGTGGGAGGGGGTATACGTCCTTCTTCGTGATCTTGTTGAGGCGACGATAATCGACGCAGAAACGTAGGGTTCCATCCTTCTTCTTCACTAACACCACGGGGGACGCCCACGGACTCTTGGACGGCTGGATGATGTCGTCGCGTAGCATTTCGTCGACTTGGTGCCTTATGGCTTCACGTTCGCGCGCCGAAACTCGGTACGGGCTCTGACGCAGTGGGCGGACATTTTCGTCGGTGATGATGCGGTGCTTGGCGACAGGGGTTTGTCGAACTTTTGACGACGACGAGAAGCAGTCCTTGTATTGCAGGAGCAGAGCGTTTAAATGTTCTTTCTTGGGCCTGGGAAGGTTCTGATTGACGTCGAAAGTTGGCTCAGGTATTATAGTCGTCGTTGCAGGTGCACTGGAATCCGTGAAGGCGAAAGCACTGCTGGCTTGTACTATTTCGTCGATGTAGGCGACCGTGGTGCCTTTGTTAATGTGCTTGTATTCGGGGCTGAAGTTCGTGAGCATCACCCTTGCTTTCCCTGCACGTAGCTCAGCTATGCCTCTAGCGACGCAAATTTCACGGTCGAGCAGTAAGTGATGATCGCCCTCGATGATGCCCTCCATGTCTGCAGGCACTTCGGTACCGACGGAAATCATTACGCTGGAGCGAGGCGGAACGGTGACTTGTTCTTCAAGCACATTCAAGGCATGGTAACTTATGCTTGTATCCGGTGGTAGCGCGTTGTGCGTTGAAAGCGTTATCGACTTGGATCCTAAGTCGATGACTGCACCGTATTGGTTTAGAAAGTCCATGCCTAGGATGACATCCCTGGAGCAGTGCTGCAGGATTACGAAGCTCGCCGGGTAAGTGCGGTTGTTTACCGTGACTCGGGCTGTGCAGATTCCAGCCGGCGTTATTAGGTGGCCTCCCGCTGTCCGGATATCGGGTCCTTGCCAGGCAGTCTTCACCTTCTTTAACTTGGCGGCGAACGCGCCACTGAAGACGGAATAGTCGGCGCCAGTGTCGACGAGAGCGGTGACGTTATGACCATCGATGAGCACGTCTAAGTCGGTAGACCGTCGTCTAGCATTACGGTTAAGTCGTGGCGTCGGATCACGGCTGCGTCGGCTTGCTCCGCTGCTGCTACGTCGCGTCGGCCGGTCTTCTTGCGGCGGCGAAGTGCTGTCAAGGCTGTTGCTAGGCGGCGTGCTGATATCTCGTCGTGATGATTCGCGAATCGTCGTCGTCGGCGGCGGCGGCGGAGGATCTTCGGCATTGCGTCGTACAGCAACCGCACCTCCATCGGTTGCTGCCTTTAGTTTCCCGGGTAAGGGCTCGGAGATCGGCCCCGGGTGGGACGTTGTACTGACGGCGATGCGGCGAGATGTAGCGGCCTGGTGACGGCGAGCGTGAGGATCGTCGTGGTTGCCACTGGGCTCCGGCGAGGTAGTCGGCGATGTCGCGCGGTCGTTCACCTCGATCGGGACGCGGCGCGTTGACAGGGAACCCTCGTAGGCCCATTTCGCGGTATGGGCATGGGCGGTAGACATGGCCGGCTTCCCCGCAGTGATAGCAGAGCGGGCGGTGGTCGGGGGCGCGCCAAATGTCCGTCTTCCTCTGGTAGCTGCGCTGGGCGACGGGCGGGCGTGCTGGCGGCGGCGGCGGTGGACGACGGAACTGCGGCGTTACGGGGCCCTGGCGCGAGCGCGGAGGGGGGCCTTGACGACGGGCGACGGCGGCGTAGGTCAGCGCTTCCGGCTGGGGTTGCGGAGATTGTGGCTGCACATCGGGAACTCCAAGTGAGCGCTGAACTTCGTCTTTGACGACGTCGGCGATAGATGCCACGTGAGGCTGCGACCTGGGAAAGAGCTTATGCAGCTCCTCGCGAACGACCGCTCTGATGGTCTCGCGCAGGTCGTCGGCGCCTAGCGCTTGAGCGTCGGCGTAGTTGGTCAGGGCACGGCGGTTGTATTGCCTGACGCGCATTTCAAGCGTCTTCTCGATCGTTGTAGCCTCGGAAAGAAATTCGGTGACAGTCTTGGGCGGGTTCCGCATCAATCCGGCGAATAGTTGGTCTTTGACACCCCGGATCAAGAACCGAACTTTCTTTTCTTCAGACATGTCGGGGTCGGCGTGGCGGAAGAGGCGAGTCATCTCCTCCGTGAAGATAGCGATGTTCTCGTTCGGCAATTGCACTCTGGTTTCTAAGAGAACCTCTGCCCTCTCCTTTCGTACGACACTCGTGAAGGTCCTCACGAAGTTTTCACGAAAAAGGTCCCACGTAACCAGGGTGGTCTCTCTGTTCTCAAACCAGGTCCGAGCAGCGTCATCCAACGAAAAATAGACATGGCGCAGCTTGTCATCGTCACTCCATTTGTTGAACGTCGCGGTCCGCTCGTATGTCTCCAGCCAGGTTTCAGGGTCTTCAGCCGATGATCCACGGAAGGTCGGTGGTTCCCGAGGTTGTTGCAGCAGGATGGGGGACGCTGGTGCTGCCATTCTGGTCTTTGACTTGGCCTTGATTGCGGTGGTCTTTTCGGGGAGAAGTCCGAACTGCGGCACAAGTCCTTGCTGCCTACGGCTAGCTCGCTGGTCCTTGGCGACGTTGGTCTCGTCCACCGGTTTTGGGCTTGGGTCGCGGCTTTGCGGGGGCGTTCGGTGCATGGACGAACTAGCACCTCCACCAGATGTCACGTAGTAGTGACGGTAGAAAAAAAAACATTCACAAAACTGTGTATGACGAAACTGGTTGTTTATTGGGCGAACCTGTGCCCACAAAAGCAAGCTACACTCAAAGCACAACGATAGCGGCGAACACAGTCGGCGATCGTCGAAAATCTGATCAGCGGCAAAACGCGTCGGCTTTTATAGCTGAGTCATCGAAGGTTCCAGAATAATCCCTTGGTACGCGCGTGTCTTCCAGAAAGTTCTAGACAATTCGCGTCGCTCATACAATCAGATAACATAAACGTCGGTGAAAACAGGCAACGAAAAGAAGCATCGATAACGTTCTAGAAACTTCCGATACAGGCGCGTCCTGCGCCGAGCGATAACGTTTAACATTTGTTAGCCGGTGGAAAGCCGCCATCGGCGAAAGATAAACATGTATACGTGTCAATACATAAGGAACTGTACATAAAAGCATGCATGCAGATGGAAGCAGTCAAAAATCTAAAATGTATGTAGCCGTGAATCATTACGTAAAGCAGCATGAGAATTTTTGTAATTGCACATTGAAGAAAGTTTAGTCGCATGCAATGCATTCGCTTGAATGAATTATGCTATCTACAAATTAGTTAAAATTTTTGTTTACATATGGCGGCAACAAAATTTTGAACGTATACTATGCATGTGCACCTGTTGCTTCCCATCTGCATTTATGCATTCATGTTATTGGATTAATAATGATCCTGAACCAGCTGCACTCTCATATGTTGCAG
This sequence comes from Dermacentor silvarum, assembly GCF_013339745.2. NCBI lineage: Eukaryota > Metazoa > Arthropoda > Arachnida > Ixodida > Ixodidae > Dermacentor > Dermacentor silvarum. The sequence continues at coordinate 153,065,580 of NC_051157.2, read as the reverse complement.
AAACAAATATTTCAAGCAATTTCACTAGTCCAGATTCATGCAGTGCAAAAAAGAGAACAAGTGCACCGATATTCAAATAACTGTTTTTATTGAACGATATAATACATTATTTTAATGAAATACATGTCTTATGCATATCATCAAAAGAGAATATTTACATAGTTACAGCTGCTTCTCCTTTGCAAGAATGGTTGCCAGGCTGGCCTTGACCTTCGTGTCAGCCGTTCCGAAGGTGCTGCAGGTGCATGCTGCAAATATGTAGATACAACAATGTGAGGGGAAAATAACAAATGTGTATTCTTTGTACGTTCATTAAGCAGCTTAACATATCGCTCAAACCACTTAAGTCCATCCTTAATACGGTTTAACTATGGGCTAATGGCTGCTTGTCAATACAAAACAATACTATCGCATAATGTTTCACTCTACCGTATGATGAACAATTAAACTGTTACAATTGCTGCTGGCGCCAGCAACAGTATGTTGCATTTTATGACAAGGCCATATGACGCATTAATGTACTTAATTAACCCAAATGATCTCTATATAATTGCTGAAACTAGGCTACCCAGTTGGACTGTTTACATTTTTGGCTGGTAATTAAATTTTATTTATTTCATTTATTTCGTGATACTGTCAATCCCATCAGGGATTTTTTACAGGAGTGGGTTACAAGGGTTTGTATACATTGTGGAACAGGCATTCACATAAGTATACAATAGGGTAAACTACACAGAATATGGTAAAGGTAACGAACTTATGATAACACCAGTGAGTAGGGTAAATGACAACACATAACTTATTTCAGTTACATACTATGTACTGCAAAAAAAGAAAAGGAAAAGCACATGAGATATAAGAATTAATATCATCCACATATCACATCCCAGATTTCCAATTTAATTGGTAAGTAAACAATGATAAATACAGTAATGATAGAATCACGTACTCGTTGCTGACAGCAAAATTTGGCCAGCAAGTTCAACAAATTTTTCAACGGTAGGCTGTGCGACCACCGTCGGTGCTAAAGCATTCCAGTCACGAATAGCTCGCGGGAAGAACGAATAACTAAATGTATTGTTAGTGCAGAAATATTCTTGGAGTCTAAGGTGATGCTTATGACGGGTTTCTCTAGACGTATTGTATGAAAGGTAGGTGTCAGGATCCACTTTAACCTTATTATGCAGGATGAGATACAAAAATTTGAGTCGGTACAGCATCGCACGACTGGTTAGTGTATGAAGGCCGATCTCGGACAGCATTTGCGTAGGCGAGTCGATGCATCTGTATCTATTACAGATAAAACGCGCCGCTTTTCGCTGGACAGCCTCAAGTGTAGCTATTCGATTTTGCTGCGAACGGAAACCACGCCACACTCGCATATTCTAAGATAGGACGTATGAACGTCACATAGGCCAAGAGCTTGGCTTCCTTCGTAGAGTATCGCAAAGCCCGCTTTAGAAACATTAGCTTTCGCATCGCTTTGCTTACCATGTGCTCTACATGAGCCGGCCACCCTAGATCTGATGATATGACGACGCCCAAGTATTTATACTGAGTGACAGTGTTAAGGATGATACTATCATAGCCGTACGGAAAATAAAGTTTGGATTTATTTTTTGTTACCGACATTGAAACTGTTTTATCAAAGTTGATGACCATTTGCCAGTTCTCACACCATTGGTCTATCAAAGCAAAATCCTTGTTAAGACTAATTTGATCTTGTCGGCTTAATACTTTTCTATGCAACACGCAGTCATCTGCAAATAACCTAATCTTGGATTCCACCTGACTAGTTATGTCGTTTATGAACAGAAGGAACAGCATAGGGGCCAACGGCACCCTAGGGTACACGAGAAACGACTGGCATAACTTCAGAAGTGTAGGCGCGTAACTGGACAAACTGGCGACGATCAGATAAGTAACAGTTAATCCAACGAAAATTGGCCCATCTCCTAGTATAAGTTTAAGCTTTAAAAGCAGTTTAGCATGGCAAACACGGCCAAAGGCCTTAGAGAAGTCAAGGTAAATTACATATATTTGTATTTGGTCGTTAATTGCTTTGGCGAAATCGTGTAGGATCTCAACAAGTTGGGTAACTGTAGACCGACCAGTCCTGAAGCCATGCTGGTAGGGATGGAGAATATTATTTGTCTCAACGAACTCTGTAACGGATTTTAAAATAATATGTTCCAAGATTTTGCAGCAAGTACATGTGAGAGAAATAGGCCTATAATTTGATTGACAAGAGGTATCACCCGATTTATGGACTGGCACTATTTTTGCAATCTTCCATTCTGCCGGAAGGCATCGTTCAGAGATAGATTTATTGTACACAGGCACAAGTATTTGCTTACAGGCTCGGCATAGCGTTTCAGGAAGCAGTTCGGGATTCCATCTGGACCGTTACACTTTTTTCATCGTCTAAATTTAGTAATAGTGAGAGAACACCTGCTTCGCTTACGACTGGTGCGCTCAGCGCCTCGTTTTGCTCCATATTATCTGGCCTGTAAGCATGCGTAATACTATTGCGGGGCAATACCGAATGGAAGAATGCGTCATACGCGTCTGCTTGTTGCTTTTCTTCGGTCGGCGATAAAGGTTTTGGAGGTTAACTTTGTGCCTGACGTAACGACAGAATTTCTGGGGGATTCCTTGATAAAATTGTTGAGCGTTGTACTGCAGAAGCTCTGTTTTCCTGCTTTTGTTTTTTTTTTTTCCTTTAGCAGTCTGTTCAACGAGTTTATTTTATGGCAAAAGTCTGAGACTGGGCCTAATTTGTTAGATTTCCTCAACCTTTTTATTCTGCGTTTTAAATGAATATTTCGCGTGTTATCCATGGGTTCTGCTTATTAGTGTTCTTTTGTATTTGTGGGACAAATTGCCTCAAGCAGTGCATAACATGTGCCTTGAACAGTAACCAAATTTCATCAATGCCAGCCGCTCCTTCATGACTAGCTCGTGGAAGTCATAGTACTCGTGGGCTAGGTAGGTCATAATAGCATCATCGTCTGCTTTATTGAATGCGTATACGCGCTTTTTAGTACCACTATGGCGCATTTGATTTGGAATGGTTAGCGTGCAAAGAACCATGTCATGATCAGATAATCCTTCAAGAATATCGACGTTATTTTTCCTTTCAAAAAGAAATCGCTAATGAAGATAAGATCTAAGATAGAGCTTGAAGCGCCCTGTACACGGGTAGGCTTGGAAACTATTTGGGTCAGGTTAAAGGTAAACAAATACTCAGCATGGTATTGTTTGTTACATTGGTTGCACTCAGAGAGCTCCAGTTAATATCTGGGAGATTAAAGTCCCCTCCCATTATTATGGCGTTCCCACGTGTTCGTGCATGTACTCTAGAAGCTGCTGAA